>NC_135500.1:128318186-128424058 GCF_052857255.1 Amblyomma americanum
CAGCCAAAACACTCGCGCGGCTCCTTTGCGAGCTTTCGGGCGAGCAATCATTGCGTGAAAAGGTCGATAACCCACTGGTGAAATGAAGTGGCGGAACAAGTTCACTGTATACAGTTCTCACAGGTCGCCTCATGGACTTGTGAAACATGCAAATCTTCAAAAAAGCGCGAAAGATTAATGAGAAAAGAAGAGTGTCGGCGAATTCCGTTTGGCGTACTTGATCAAACCTCAGTTAGTAGTTTCCATTCCTCAACACTTAATAACTCTCTGGGAATTTCATGAAGTGTATACTGATTTGTTTTCAAGGAATTAATTCCCTGAAATTGTCATTGCGAAATGAGACACCAAATACCGTATAGAAGATCCTCAGCAGCAGTGCTGCAACATAACGCTGTTTTTTTTTTGTTGCTGCAAAAATATATGGGTTATCACAGATCACGGCACATCGTAAACGATGAATTTACACACAGAAATGGCAGCCTATTTTTTTACAGTCGCCATAGAAAGACTAATTCTGAAGACTTGGGTGTACATAGTTTGCACGTGACGTCACTTCCGCCCCCATCAAGCGCTGCCGGCCATGCTGCCGAACCGTTCGGCCGCCCCCGCCCGTCCTCCCTGTGATGCCAGACCGTTCCTGGGACGCTTTGGATTATTTTCTTACCCTTTCGGGCGCGATGCCCACTCCACAGAGGATTGAGCCATTCAGTGCAGGTTACTACTCTGAAATTATTCGATCGGCGCTGCGCTGACGAAGAGAAAATTTGCGACGATATGGGTCCGTACACGCTGTGACCGGGAGTCGACACGACGATGGGCGTTGATTTGTTCCGTGCAGTGACTGACCCACGGGGATGTCGTGTACTCTTCCAGCTTTGTGACGTCGGAAGAAATGAAATCATTGGAGGCACACAAGGATTTATCCAGCAGGTGGGTGAGAAGCCTGTATGCGATGCGCATATACGAGACGAAAAGCTCGGCCTCGGCACGCCGCTTTCTCTGCTTCGTCGCTCGCTGCGATCCGAACCGGCTTGCCTAGTGCTGTTGTCAAACAAATCGGATGGCGTCAATAAAAAGAGCAGCATTCTCTTCAGGGTGTAGTCCCTGCTTACCACGTTTTCGCAAACATTTAGTTCACGGTACAAGCCTCTTACCTGTCACAAATTGCGCTCTGCACACAAGTAAACGGGGTTTGTGGGGGTCCAAATCATCACGCTTAATGCGAGCCAGCCACAGCCCGCGCCGATTCGTACTGAGAGTATTGGGGCGCTCGCACTTGCATGCCTACGATTATCTAACGAATGCGGAAGAGGTTCGTGTCAATCGGCTTCTTTTTTCGCCTGGAGCTGTCGGTATACGGTTGGAGCAGCCAAGGGTGGCACACAAAACCATATTGAATCTACGGATGGAAGAGAACCAACACGATGCAAGCTAACAGCGGCGGTATGCTAGATGCGGTCTGGCGGTGGTTCGGCAGCATGGCCGACTGGCATCTCACGGCCACCGGATGTGACGTCGGTGCAAGATATGTCAATAGTATACAGTGTGTCTGCTAATATATGTCAATAGTATACAGTGTGTCTGCTAATGTACTCCTGATATATGTATAATAATGCCCTCCTCCTTACCTCCAGTGTTTGTATAGTGTTTCTTCGTCCGTTCGGAATAACAGTGAGCCCTGCCAGTACAAACTGTCTACGCACACAGCGCTAACTTAATTTGGTTTGTGAATAAACGCTGTTTTGTCTCTCTACACGTGACAGCGACCCCAGCGCAGTAGTCGGCGCAATTCCCGCCGAACAGCTATGCAGTGTCTCACTTTTTTTTTTCATTCGTGTCCAGGATACAAGTCGCTTTGTCGGCGCCCAATTTGTCCATCGTGTCCACGGACAACAAAGGGTTATTGTCTTATTGTGCCACGGTCCGTAAGCAAACTATATCCCACGCCACGAACGGCTTTGTTTGTATACCACTAGTCCAAGGGGCGGGGGGAGGGGGGTTGAGAGTCCTCCAGTGGCTGGCACCTGGTGATTTTCAATGCCAGAGCTGGCCAAAGGCGCACTTGGCGCAGGTCTTATCTCTCGAGGACCGCGGCCTCGACTCGCGCGCCCTTTTGATCGGCCGCCCGCTTCGCTTGCGGCGAAAGTGGTTCTCTGCAGCTCGACCGAAGCCTCGGAACGAAAAGTTGAGGAGGTGCATCGGGGAGAAATCGAGTTCAAGGCTGAGAACAAAGAATTTCGAAGTGCCACGAGGGAAGCTTCGCACAGAGCGCAGAGTCTGGCTTCAGAAAAGACCGTGCCGATTGTTTTCTCCCGACGGTTGCGTCAGAAGTTTCGGTCCGGTTGGAAGATGGCGCTTCGGTTGCGTAAAAGGGCGTAATTCGCAGTGGGGCCAACGGTGCGCCGCGGAAGGTTGTAGACACTGCATACTCCGCTTATCGGAGCACTTATCTTTAGGACGCTCATCGGAAGTCGAAATTTGACGATCATTTACTCGGCAAGTGCTGCACAGGTTTAGGGGCACTGCGCACAATGGGGAACTCGTTTTCTACCCGGTCTTTCGCACGACAAGGTCTGGATTTTCAAAATATAAGTATTGAAGCGATAAGCTTGTCTTGCTGACCAACCGGGATGGTATTAGCCGGGATGAAACATAATCTCATTTTGGTCTAGAAGTGTTTGTGTTAAAATCTTAGCCATCGGCCACACCATGCTGAATACGCCGGTTCTCGTCCGATCACCGAAGCTAAGCAGCATTGGGCTCGGTCAGTACTTGGGAGGGAGACCACCTGGGAACACCGAGTGCTGATGGCACTTCTTTGCCCCGCCGCGGTGGCTCAGTGGTTAGGGCGCTCGACTACTGATCCGGAGTTCCCGGGTTCGAACCCGAACGCGGCGGCTGCGTTTTTATGGAGGAAAAACGCTAAGGCGCCCGTGTGCTGTGCGATGTCAGTGCACGTTAAAGATCCCCAGGTGGTCGAAATTATTCCGGAGCCCTCCACTACGGCACCTCTTTCTTCATTTCTTCTTTCGCTCCCTCCTTTATCCCTTCCCTTACGGCGCGGTTCAGGTGTCTAACGATATATGAGACAAATACTGCGCCATTTCCTTTTCCCCCAAAACCAATTATTATTATTATTAAAATCTTAATAGCATACTAACCTTCAGATTATTTGCCACAGTTGGTTCAAAGAGGTCAAGGGACATCTCCCGGAAGCTTGTTTACGACGCACAGTTTAAGCGACTACAGCATTACCAGTGGCAGTGAGAATGGCACCTCACAGCCCTCTTATCAAGCCATTTGCAAAGCTCAGTTTCAAACTTCGGCGCGCCAATCGTCTAAAATCTGGAGGTGTTGAGATCGCGTGTTTGCCTGTGGTAATCGAATACCTTACTCAATTGCCCGACGCCCTTAGGGTTCTGCTGATAACTGACGTCAGAGACCAGAGGCGCTGAGACCGTTTTCTGGCTTCCGAAAATGGGCCTTACAATTAACTCCAGCATTCAGTCACCAACAACGCATACGAACTGTTGGAAGAAAAATGAACATTTTTTTTTTTTTACACGGGAGGTGTGACATACATCCTGTAGCGACGAGATGTTTATGTTTTCATGCTTCAAGTGAACGCGTGTCGCTGACGTCATCATTCCGTCTGCATAATACCCCGAATAAACGTTCATCGCATGCTGGAAGAGATCCGCCGCGGTGGCTCAGTGGTTAGGGCGCTCGGCTACTGATCCGGAGTTTCCGAGTTCGAACCCGACCGCGGCGGCTGCGTTTTTATGGAGGAAAAACGCTGAGGCGCCCGTGGGCTGTGCGATGTCAGTGCACGTTAAAGATCCCCAGGTGGTCGAAATTATTCCGGAGCCCTCCACTACGGCACCTCTTTCTTCCTTTCTTCTTTCACTCCCTCCTTTATCCCTTCCCTTACGGCGCGGTTCAGGTGTCCGCCGACATATGAGACAGATACTGCGCCATTTACTTTCCCCAAAAACGAATTATTATTATTATTATTATTATTGCTGGAAAAGCACGGTCAGCGTGTCTATTCATTGCACATCTCGCTCCTCAGCGTGGCAGAAAAAAAAATAGATTCTTTGAGTTATAGAGTAACGTGACGCAACTAGGTGGTCCAAAGCTTGTTCACAAGCAAAACTGACGCGTTACGAAACGAGTGATTTTGGGGAAGTAATTTAACACCGATCGGCAGTGCCGCCGCACGGAAGTGTACACCCACGGACGCATTGTTCGAGCGTGGGCCGTCAGACGCACTTCTGCGCTTGTCGTATTTACGCTGAAGATCGGAAGTTTCAACTCGTATCTCTGTCGCGGGATTGCGATGAGCTCATAGGACGAAAGCAATGAAAGGGTTTTGTAATTGCCGTTAGTGTACGGTTTAGGCAGCGTCATCCATATTAACTCATGTGTGGTCGGGCCAAACTTTCTGCGACGTTTCAGTTCATATCTTTTCCAATTGATGAGCTTATATATTATTAGTGCACTTCGACAGAAATGTATCAAAAGACAGGGCTGTTATCGCTTCCTTAGGACGCGCGGCGGCTGCGTTTTTATGGAGGAAAAACGCTAAGGCGCCCGTGTGCTGTGCGATGTCAGTGCACGTTAAAGATCCCCAGGTGGTCGAAATTATTCCGGAGCCCTCCACTACGGCACCTCTTTCTTCCTTTCTTCTTTCACTCCCTCCTTTATCCCTTCCCTTACGGCGCGGTTCAGGTGTCCAACGATATATGAGACAGATACTGCGCCATTTCGTTTCCCCCCAAACCTATTATTATTATTATCATTATTATTATTATTATTATTATTATTATTATTATTATTATTATTATTATTATTATTATTATTATTATTATTATTATTATTATTATTATTATTATTATTATTATTATTGTTTTTGTTGTTGTTGTTGTTGTTATTGTTATTATTATTATTATTAGGACAAGCGCGAATCAATGTCTTAAGCTTATTTTTGCCCTCCATGACTCTGCCCGCCCCAAACTTTCTATAGAAATTCTATAGACTCTATATTAAAATTTATATATAATTATAATTGGTTTTTGGTGGAAAAGAAATGGCGCAGTATCTGTCTCATATATCGTTGGACACCTGAACCGCGCCGTAAGGGAAGGGATAAATGAGAGAGTGAAAGAGGAAAAAAAGAAGGAAGTGCCGTAGTGGAAGGCTCCGGAATAATTTCGACCACCTGGGGATCTTTAACGTGCACTGACATATATTAAAATTTTCGGAAATATTCATACGCGGTTCGTTGTAGTTTCCCATGAACATCAATTTTAATTGTCGTTCCTTTCGGGGTTCAGTGCGGAATTGCACTTTCATCCGAAACAGATTTTTCTTTTTTCAACGTCATGATGATTTTATTTTGTTATTATTGTCTATGTACCAGACTCATTCTCTAAAATCCCAAGCAGACCAACGTGTTACGACAACAGAAGGAGCGACCATTACTTTCTTCCAAGTATATTGGATTCTCCGCTTCACTTGGTAAAATGATGACTTCAAAAGAAAAAAAGACTGACAATGTCACTCCATTTACCGTAGCCTAAAGGTCTAAAGTTTTCAATTTTCTACGCTTAGAAAAAATGAACCTCCATGATTTGGCGATCTCCTTCCGCGGCGCGATTTCCATCACTTTACGCAACTGCGAGCTGCACAACCACGTAGCCTTTTTAAAGCTGTTTTTTTTCCCCACCGGCCGCTCTAGAATGTTTTCGCAGGCTATGGAGAAAACCGAACCGCGACAGACCTCTTTCTGCACATGCAACCGACTCCGAGCTAACGGCCCCTCCCTAAATCATAGTGAACATGAAGCAAGGAAGGCGGAATTTCTGTACTGCACAAACTTAGACAGGGGGCGTGCAGAAAGAAGCCTTCTGTCCACTCACCAACGCTTCCACAAGAGGACGTCGTCTTTTTTTTCCTTCTTTCCTTCTTTTAGGCAAGTGCTGTCGTCATTCATAACTGGCAGGGAAGGGGGGCTCTACGTAAACCCTGACAATGATGACCGCACTTACATATCACTAATCAAAATTCCTCCTAAATCAGCAGCCCTCCCGGGGCTGCAACAAACATTCTATGCAGATGCCACTTTATGAGCCACAACTGGCAGCGATGGTCAGATAGCAGATACCCTGCAACAAGCTGCAGAAATAATAAAAGACCTGGCGGGTAAAGCACGGCTAACCTGCTCGCCCTCGAGGTCCGGATTATTCGTAATCATAGACACACGAAGAGGCCGTCGACATCCGTCTGCATTTAACATCTGGGTGGAAGAGCTCCCTGTAAAGGAAGTTCAATCTATAAGAATCCCGGGACTCTTCCCTTCAGTCAAACAGGAAGAACAAGGAGACATTAGAAAGACTCAAGACAACCGTCAACATGACTAAGACTAATCAGACTAATTGCCAAGAAAGGACGGGAGTGAAGTAGAAAGAACCCTGCAGAATAGTACAAGAATTTGTACCATGGTAACGAGGTGGCCCACATTAAAGCTCGAGTATTCGTCAGCCAAGCAGGGAACGCTGTAGTCACTGAGTTTTTCGAATGACGGCCTATATCATGTCACGACATTACTGATCATCTTAAACTAGGAAGGAGGATCTTCTCTCCTCCAGACAGAACCTTAGATAAGGAACAGGAGACCACCAGGAGGCGACTGCAGACACGATGCTTTGACTCCTTACTTACTAACAAAATTCTATCCCGGCGGTTACGAGCAGGAATGTGCACTATGTGGCGAAATAGCCACTTACGATCACATATTGTGGAACTGTAAAGAGGAACCGCCACCGGAATCTCTAATACAAGTTCTTGCTCTCGAGCAATGGGAGGCCGCGTTGGTCAGCTCAGACTTGGGTGTGCAAACCCGGGCCATTGAATGGGCTACTCAGGTCGCTGTCAGCCGTGGACTGATAGCCACATATGCACGGGTCATCTGCATTTTGCCTTTCCTGGCGAAATAAATCTATTGCAATCAACTTGCCCGGATGAAGACAAGTCCTATGGTCGGAACATTAGCCAGCAGACAGCGGCTTCCTCCTAGCCCTAGTTGAAGCTAGTACTCGCAAAAAATCTTGAGAATTTTTGATGATTACAGTTCATATTCATCAATACGCCGTGTAATTTAACCAATTTAGACTCTTGCTTACAGGCACTGACGGTTCCCCTTTCAGGTTTCACGCGACGCCCACGAAGTGCCTGCGCTCACCTTCTTCCAGAACTTCCAGCGGAGCGGCGTCAGGGACGAGCCGAGCGTGGTGGCGGAGCGTCGCAGTGGCCTCCCACCAGGCAGCGCTGCTGGGGCAACTGCGGTGCGCGCAGTGCCATCGCCCTCCCATGCGCCATCGCCTGGGGAGGCGATCACGTAATGCTCGCCGCGACACGGACATCCGGGCAGGACGCACTGGCGGTCCCAGAGGTACGTGGGCACGCGCAGGCACGGGGACACGTGCTGCAGCACTCCGACGCGCGGCAGTTGACGGCCGCCGTCGAGGGGGTTGGAGGAAGCCGGGTGGCAAGACACCGCGAACCACATGACGCTTATAAATCAGCTCGTGGTGACGAGGGGGTTGTTCTTCTTCTAAAGGCGACCGAGGACAGACGAAATTGGATGGTCGTACGCGAAGCAACAGCGTTTTTAAGATTGACACAGCGCGCCGATATTCAGTGAGGTCCAAGAGCCTTGGAACTTGCCTTTTATAGCTCTTTCAACTCCGGCTGAAGTCCAGCAGCCTTGGAACTTGTTTTCTGTAGCTCTTTCGACTTCAGCTGAAGTCCAGCAGTCTTGGAACTTGCCTTTTAATGCTCTTTCAACTTCGGCTGATGTTCAACAGCCTTGGAACTTCCGTTTTATAGCTCGTCCAACTTCAGCTGAAGTCCAGCAGCCTTGGAACTTGCCTTTTATAGCTCCTTAAACTTCGGCTGATGTCCAACAGCCTTGGAATTTCCCTTTTATAGCTCTTCCAACCTCAGCTGAAGTCCAGCAGCCTTGGGACTTGCCTTTTATAGCTCTTTCAACTTCAGCTGAAGTCCAGCAGCCTTGGAACTTGCCTTTTAATGCGCTTTCAACTTGAGCTGGCCGTGAAATATTGACGAACGGTGCTTGTGGGCGGGAGTGCGAGTGTTCTGACAATTGTCATTTGCTGCTTTCTCGACCGACTTCACGCTAATTGGATCGAGGAGGTACGCTTAAGTTCTATTGGGCAACCAGTAAGACAGGTGAAACGCACTGAAATACTGTCCTCTTGCGTGGGAGTCGTTCCTGATCGCGTGCACAACCCGATGTAGCCGAAATAGAGGGGACTACTATATGGATTAACGGTCCAAAGTGCGCAGTATAACGAACCGCATTCAACCGGGAAACGAGAAAGTCTTCCTGCAATGGCAACAATGACGAAACGT
This sequence comes from Amblyomma americanum, assembly GCF_052857255.1. Classification (NCBI taxonomy): domain Eukaryota; kingdom Metazoa; phylum Arthropoda; class Arachnida; order Ixodida; family Ixodidae; genus Amblyomma; species Amblyomma americanum. Next base: position 128,326,623 of record NC_135500.1, read on the forward strand.
GCTGCAGCACAAAATGTTCCGTTCGTCCATCCAATGTGTCCTTTCACTCCTGTCAAGACGCTTTCTTGGCAAGGCTCTTATTTGAATGAACTCTTCTCTGAGCCCCTATCTCGAATCCCCCAATAGCAACATATGATTTTATATTACTGCACGACAAATTTTACTAGGAAGACTTGCACAGCCAACACATTTTTCAGGTGTAGCTTCAGTTTTATCTTAAGCGACTGCCTGTACACCTAGTCACAGCTACAAGCAGTTGAACATATGTCACCTTATGGTGACCCTTTTCTGCCTACTGCTCTCCCACAGAAGCTATACGTACCCCGCCCAATCACCTTTGCACTTCTCTACGGATATCGAACTTGTCCTCGATGTATCCAGGCAAGCGCATACACACAGAAGGCTGTGTCCTCCGCCACAGCTTGGGTGGAGTTCTAGGTCACCGGTGCACGGGAATGCATAAAAGCAGAAAACCGAGCGAAGTTCTTTTAACGGAATCAGCGAAGCAGCTCAGCTCGACGGGCAGTCAACTCTGAAAAGATGGCGAACGGGGCGCGCTTTTGCATATGTGAAGCGGTGGAACGACCCCTCGAGAGGCTGTATAGCGAGACGGCGGATACAGTGAAGTGTGCGTGACACGTACCCTGCGGTGGATGAGTGCGACGAGCTCGCTCCACTAGCGAGATGGACGAAGTAGCAGCACGGACAGGGCGCGTATGTGTCCTCCAACAGAAGGAAAGAGGACAGGCACGCAACACGGAGCGGAGAAGGTAAGGTGTGTCCAAAGGGAGGGCGTGGACGCACTTGCGTATGCAGAAAACGTACACTATTGTGCGCTACGTACGTCGGGTGCTGATGGAAGGCCTGTTATGTAACAATTCTAGGTTTACTTTTTTTCTTTGTATTTACGGGCAGAGGCGAAATACATAGATAACTGCTAGCTTTTTTTTTAATTTTTACTTCATACGCAGCACATGTCCATCCGCTTTGTTATATGACAAAGTTCAACTCACGCAACTTATGTGTCGTGGAAGTCGTACGCTTGGAGCCTGTTCAAACTCTAAGCTGTGTAGCAGAAAAAGTTTCAATTTTAGACGATAGTTGTAAGCGGGTCAGTGTGCCTGACCCACTTTCAGTCAACTTTGTCAACTGCTGGAAGCACGGAATGACGAGCGTCACCAGCTGCTACGCTGTCACATCGCGAACGACGCAGCTGCGCAAGAACTGCCTGACGCGGATCAACTCGGTGACCCTGTGTGTCACATAATGAGCACCTGGCGGCTGTGCACGAATGTCACCCGCAAACCTCAATGAAGCCGACCGAAGCGGTGTGATGGTAACTGCAGTCCGACCCTTGCGAAGCGACTGACAGCGGAAGTAAATGTCCCTGACTAAATTATTATTTAAAAAAAGATCCAAGCCGCATGCTAGCAACGTGCTTGTCCTCTGCCTTCGTCGCCTGCCGCTTCAAAGCATCACCATGCACAGCCTCGATCAAGACGGCAATCAATCGTTTGTTCGACAACGAAAAACCACGAATTAAAGGCGCACGATGGTGTCTTCTTCCGGGGAAAACGGTGACCACCTCCTACTCTTCAAACCTGTCACGAGTAAACAAGGCACCGGTGACCATCACCATATCGCACATCATCGAAGGACTGAGCTACCGGTTCGCGTAGCGCTCCAGGACGTCCAAGGCACACACACACACACTCTGGCCCGCACTGAATCACACACGCCGAGTGGACAGCGAGCAAGAGGAGCACGATGGTCTCGACGAGCGCGTCATCACCATCTTGACGCGGTGGGACGACGTCAGAGAGGCACCGATGGACGGACGCCGTCTGGGCCCGAACTCAACGCCGCGCGCACTGCCACCTCACAACGGAGCGTGTAGCGTGTGTCAGGGTCCTGGGGCGAGCGAGACGCGGCGGTCTGCGACGGACCGAGTAAAAAAGCGAAGGAAGGAAGAGGAGGAGGAGGCGACTAAATAGGCGCGAGGTCGAAAGGACGACACGCAGCGCCGGGACAGAACGGCGCCTCTGTTCGCGCGGTCAGCGGCAGCGACGGTGGCGCGCGACGCGAGAGTCCATCCACCGGAAGCCACGGTCCGTGGAGCGTGACGACGGGCGACGCTATTGAAGAGGCAGCGCCACGGACGCGGACGTCGTCCCCCGACGCCCATGGACCTCCAGCCACCGCCGACGCTGTGTTATAGCTGCAGGGGGAGGAGACGACGCCGCGGGTCACACGCGACTCGCTCGCGGAGGTATCATCCTCACCTGCGTGAAAGCGCGCAGTGCTTCCCCAGGTCCTCTTAAAGAGCCGTGCGCTGGGAAAAGCTGCGCGAGAGACGTCATACGCGCAAGTGGCTTCATTGTTGGAACGGTGCAGAGGATAACGCAACTTCAGTGGTTAGGGCGCTCGACTACTGATCAGGAGTTCCCGGGTTCGAACCCGACCGCGGCGGCTGCGTTTTTATGGAGGAAAAACGCTAAGGCGCCCGTGTGGTGTGCGATGTCAGTGCACGTTAAAGATCCCCAGGTGGTCGAAATTATTCCGGAGCCCTCCACTACGGCACCTCTTCTTCCTTTATTCTTTCACTCCCTCCTTTATCCCTTCCTTGACGGCGCGGTTCAGGTGTCCAACGATATATGAGGCAGATACTGCGCCATTTCCTTCCCCCAAAAACCAATTATTATTATTATTATTATTATTATTATTATTATTATTATTATTATTATTATTATTATTATTATTATTATTAAGATGGGCGCTGATTTGCTTCTGAACACGTGTAGGGGCCTCGGGGGCATATAGCGAAGGATCCAGGTAGGATGCGGGCGCCAAACGAATTCGTTCAGTAGGGAGTATGCCTTCGAGTCACGTACTCACTGTGAAATGATGTAGAAATTGAAATCTTTTCTTCACAAACGTCTCACAGACAGCAAAAATATGGTCGAATGTTCATAATCGGAAATTGAATTGGATCGAACATTTGTAGGAATGTGGCGGGGCTCGAATTAAATTGTCTTTATCGGGCTGTCTCTGAATACGCGTGATGTTGACGCCGCCAGAGCGCCAGTATACGAATGAACCGAACTTTCGAATTACGTGAATTCGAATTGAAAAAGACATTCCATTACGTCAAAGTTGCACGCTATTCGTACTGTAGCTTCGATACATGGACCTGCAGCGGTGGCTCGGTGGCTTTGGAGTCCAGGTGCTGATCTATAAGGTTGCGGAATAGAATCTCGGCCGAAGCGGCCGCATTTCCATGGGCGCGAATTGCAAAAATGCCCGCGTTCTGGGCGACATGTTAAAGCGCGTGTTAAAGAACCCCACGTGTTGTAATTAATCCGTAGCCCTCCACTATACTATACAATACTATACTATACTACAATATACTATACTATACTATACTATACTATACTATACTATACTATACTATACCTTATTCTCATAGTCCATGTGTCGCTACGGAACCTGAAACTTCCCACATGCCATTACCACTAGCTACCACTTTAATACATAAAGTCGCAAGGCATCGATGCGAAAAAGACGGTATAGAAAGTGTTAGAGGCCAACAACTGCGTAACGAGACTTATGAATTTCTTTAGACCATAAACGCGCAGTGGCCAGACAAAACAACCCGCTGCGTAAAAGTGGAGTCTCCATTTGAAATTTTTATAAGTAGATAAACACGAAAGAAAAGTGTGCTAAGTGGACTCGAGGCTTTGGATGCCTGGACCCACAGTCTGGTGGCAACGGCAGTGCTGACCTTGCCTCGTCCTTTATCAGTGATCAGGCGCGTATTGTCCTATCATGGCGTAGAGCGTGATCAAAGGGCGTATTTCGAAACCAACAGGGGTACCCTACGTGGTTATACAGCTAAACTAGTTTCTCCAGGGAGTCGGCCAGAAAACAATAGAGAGTTTTAGCATAACGCTAGCGCAGACTGTTCCCATTACAACTACCGTCTGGCGCAAGCTGCGTACATCTACAGCACGCATGCGCAGAATGATATAAATGCCCACTAAGGCTGAACCGGTTGTCAAGAGCGCTCGAGAGGTGCAGGTATTGACTTTCACTGATAATGCTCGCGCTGGAGGGCAGCCTAATAGACACGTTAACCGCAGAGGTCCAGCGCCTTACGACTAGCAAAGCATCTGCGAAAAGATTTCACTTCATTTCAGACAAGTATGATCGACTCTGTACATGCACGGGCACACGATAGCGTATGACGGCAGCGAAATACGGTGACACTATGCTAGAACACTCTAATATGAAAAAAAGGAAACAGGGAGCGTTTTTTTTCCTTCATGTAAATCGGATACGGGGAAACACGTGCGTGTGTATGCGTGTGTGCGCGTTAAGATGACACCCAACTTGGCAGGTAGCGCGTGTTGGAAAAAAAATTTCGCCGCTGACACGTCTGTCCTATACCGGCTTACGTAATGAGTAGCCAGGTGTAAAGACTGCATATAAAGTACCGAGGCAGGAAACTTTTTTTTTTCCATAGCAACTTTAAAAATAAGTGCGTACAGATACGCGCGCAAAGATTTCCGTGCGGTCGCATATTCAATTAACCGCTAGACAGTGATTGATGACTTTTGTTGACTATCTTGCTTAATCGCCTGTTCCCTCTTCTCACTTCCCTTCGTCACTCAAGATCAAGCCAGTCAAGAGGAAAAGCTTTTCGTCAAAGTTTGCCGTACAAAGAAACGAATAATTTCGCGGATAAAAAAAATAAAAATAAACGTAATAATCCATTCCCGCCGTGGCAAGACACTCCGTAATCTCTGTCAAAAGCGAAGTTTTTTCGCAGGCTTAAAATCGCGGCCAACATGATCGGGCGTTAAGCGACGCAAAAGCAAAGTTGAGTAGCGCGACGATGGTTTGGTTCAAGGTTTATGGGACTTAACGTCCCAGTGCGACTCGGGCTATAAAGGATGCCGTATAGTGGAGGGCTCCAGATAATTTTGGCCACCTGGGCATGTAGTTGATGTCAGCACGGGCGGAAGGAACAAGGACAAGAGAGGCACATGAACACAACAGGGCAGGCGCCTGTCCTGTTGTGTTCTTGTGTCTCTCTTGTCCTTGCTCCTTTCGCGCCGTCGTGACATCAGCTACAGCAATGAGCTAACTAGCTCCAAACCAAAGTAATTCTTGAGCATCTCGGCATCTTTAACGTGCACTGACGTCGCATAGTACACAGGCCGCACGGGCCTCTAACATGCGAACGCCGCGGCCCGGATGGCGCGATGGCGATTGAATTATAATTAAGATAAAAGCCGGTGCTTTCGCCAAAAACGGAGCTACACAGAAAATGCGTGAGCCGTTGTTGACAAACCCGCCGCGGTGGCTCAGTGGTTAGGGCGCTCGACTACTGATCCGGAGTTCCCGGGTTCAAACCCGACCGCGGCGGCTGCGTTTTTATGGGGGAAAAACGCTAAGGCGCCCGTGTGCTGTGCGATATCAGTGCACGCTAAAGATCCCCAGGTGGTCGAAATTATTCCGGAGCCCTCCACTACGGCACCTCTTTCTTCCTCTCTTCTTTCACTCCCTCGTTTATCCCTTCCCTTACGGCGCGGTTCAGGTGTCCAACGATATATGAGACAGATACTGCATTTCCTTTCCCCAAGAGACAATTATAATTATTCTTGACAACTGTGGGGTGGGAACACTGTAACCACAGGTGACTTAATGAAGCCCCGAATGAAGCCTGAATTGGGAAGAGGACATTCAGGGCGGGCGCGTCAAGTGTGCGCGCGGAAATGAATTCATCGAAACATCCGGCATGAAGAAAGTCCCGCAGAGACGACAGGCTGTTGCGCAGACACTTTCGCAAGGCAACGCGGCGGGGATTATGTTCCTCGTCGACACGTGGCGAAACTGCGAACGCAGCACAGGAACTGCGGGAGAGAGGAGGCGTCATAACTTCTTCCTGATTCCGTCGTAACGCCCCGCCTGGATGCGTGGTTAGGTTATGTGGGACGGCAAGCGCAACTGCAGCTTAGACGCGTGCCACGGTGTGTGGTCAATGCTTTATGAACGCGCCTCCCCGGAACGCGGCGTGTACGTTAGCTGTTATTAGCGTTAGCTGTTTATATATATATATATATATATATATATATATATATATATATATATATATATATATATATATATATTTATATATATATATATATATATATATATATATATATATATATATATATATATATATATATATATATTGATACTCTAACGAAGGCCAGACCCTGGTCGAAACGTTAGAATAAAGATTGTTACTTTTTCCACCGTGCGCCCACTCTATTGCATTTATGTTGTACCGGATCCATCCGACCTTCACCCCCTTCACCCCCTGCAGCCGCCGAACCGCGGCGGCTGCGTTTTTATGGAGGAAAAACGCTAAGGCGCCCGTGTGCTGTGCGATGTCAGTGCACGTTAAAGATCCCCAGGTGGTCGAAATTATTCCGGAGCCTTCCACTACGGCACCTCTCTCTTCCTTTCTTCTTTCACTCCCTCCTTTATCCCTTCCCTTACGGCGCGGTTCAGGTGTCCAACGATATATGAGACAGATACTGCGCCATTTCCTTTCCCCCCAAAACCAATTATTATTATTATTATTATTATTATTATTATTATTATTATTATTATTATTATTATTATTATTATTATTATTGCTCCTACAGACTATTCGATTGGGAGAATTCTCGTAGCATACCCGTGTTCCGAGATAACATTTGCTTCCAAACTTCCAACTTAATCTACGTAAATGCGCATGCAAGATGGTGATGACCGGCACGAGACTTCCGCTTTGGTTTGGCTCCGCCGTTTGGGGCGTAGTTCCGTTCGCCCGAAGCGTGGAACAAGTGAAGCTGATGACTGATATCCATTTCGCTTTCGGCTGCCCAAATCGAGGAAACCCCATACGCAAGAGGCTTTTCACACCGAAGAGGAGTCTTGCGCCCATCGTCACCGCCTTGGATGCCGAATTACGTGGATAATAATAATTGGTTTTTGGTGGAAAGGAAATGGCGCAGTATCTGTCTCATATATCGTTGGACACCTGAACCGCGCCGTAAGGGAAGGGTAAAGGAGGGAGTGAAAGAAGAAAGAAAGGAAGAGGTGCCGTAGTGGAGGGCTCCGGAATAATTTCGACCACCTGGGGATCTTTAACGTGCACTGACATCGCACAGCACACGGGCGCCTTAGCGTTTTTACTCCATAAAAACGCAGCCGCCGCGGTCGGGTTCGAACCCGGGAACTCCGGATCAGTAGTCGAGCGCCCTAACCACTGAGCCACCGCGGCGGGGCCCGAATTACGTGGACTAAGTTGAAATTTCGGAGCCGCATATCTCAGAACGTGGGTGTGCTACTGGGGTTCTACTCAAATGCTATGGAATACGGCCATCCTAAGTGTTCAACATAAACATTCACGCTAACTGCGGTTGAATTATTAATTATTTTTAATTACCTCTTCGACGGCGTCAATTATATTGCCTAACAATTTGTCACATAACCTCGGTGGAAAAGCAGCTTTCGGGTGTGCTTGCCAATAGTTCGTTTTGAAAAAAAACAAACTGTTTTTTATCTTAATTTGGAAAACGACGATCGTCAAATCGCTATAGTGATCAAACGAAATGTAAAAGGCGAGCTACAAATGAGGAAGGAAAAACGAAAGAAAACTTTTAGCCGGTGGAGGCTAGAAACAGACACGGTTCTGTTGTTTCTAGCTTCACGCCTATCACAAGCTCTTTGAAAACACTCGCCGAGCCATTGTGCTTAGCTTTCGCCGAACACAACACCCCAAGCACCGCGTTTTTATTCGCACCGTCCCGTTTATGCGCCATCTCTTCTCGGTTTACACAGTCTGCTCGGTGTTCAAGTTCGGTGCTTTCGTTCCCTATAGGAACAGCTACCGCCGGGGATCCAGCTGTGCCGTCACAGCCTTTTCATTTTTTTTCTTTTTCTTTGTTAGGACCTACTGCTCTTTGCGTGCAGGGAAATAAGCACCCCCATCTGCAACGAATACTGGGCTCACATTTACCCTTGTATAATTGAACGCGACGCAGATGTTCGGCGAAGCGAATCACCACGATCACTTCTCACCTCAGTGTGGGTCTTCTTCCGGGTCTTGCGTGTGCCTGCCACACGGCTGCCGGCGTGGGAAAGAAGCACGTGGTACACGTGGGGAGGTGGGGGAACCTTTGTGAATCACTCTACGGAAGCGAGATAGAGTCGCGGGCTGTGCAGTTTGCGAGTTGCCCATGGAGCCTTCATTTCATTTGACTAAGTCCGAAGAGAGAAGATCTCTCGGGGGAATGTGACCTGATGGTAAACGCAAATGGCGTGGTAGAGAAAAAAAAATCGATATTAATGTTGGAGAGAACAAAAGTTGGTGACATGGTCCGCTGTTTTATCCGCTGTTTTATAAAATACGCCAGCAGAGCAGAACTAAAGAGTGATCATAGTTTGAGTCGTCTAAAAGACAAAAATAAAGCGGCGGGAGGGGGGAGGGGGGGGGGGGGGGGGGTTAGAGGAGTTCCTGCTGCTGGCAAGAGCTCTGGTCAAATATGATAAAACCTGCGCTGCGTTGTTCTGACGACAACGGCACGCCACCAGCTTCAAGCATTTTGTCGCCCGTGACAATTCCATCCGTCTTCTTTCATGCGATTGTCCGTTTCGCGTAACCCATCTTTACGCTACAGTGAAAATACATGTCATCTGCGGAAAGAAGGTGCTGGACAGCTACTGGGGCTCTCCCCCACTTAATCCGGCTGCCTACTGCTTTCTTTCCGCGAGGACATCTTTCAAGCGGCCGGTTGATTCAAAAATAAAACAAGCAAATACTCGAGGACCATTAGTGATCATTAGCAAAATCTTTTTTCAATGCCAATATTATATGTTCGACGCTGGACGCAACCACTGTTCTGTCACATTAGGATCGAGCCTGAGCAAGTCCTGAATGCAGATGTGCATTATTAAACTTCTACTTGAGACTGTTGCACAGCATTTATTTATTTTTGCACAAAGCCTGAACGCTCCCTCCCGTACAAAGAAGTCAACGATTCAAGCTTTGAAGCGGCTGGAATGGGAATGCCGAGATGAATGTATCGAGTGACTACATAGAAAACATTTTTGTACCGAGCACACAAGGTGGCCAAGGCCGCAAACATTAAAAACCACGCGTTTAAGGCTGGCCCGGTTCAGCTACGGGACGAGAAGAGGCGAGAGCTGCGTTTAAAAGAAGGCCGAACACCATCAGCAACTGCGTCAGTCCGAACCTCGGTTAACACTCTTCGCCCCAGTGCTCGCCACGGTGCGTATCACACTGTTCGCAAAGCGGCCATACCTTTAAGAACCATTCGCAGAGTTTGTAACCCGTTACTAGGGTGAGTTGCATTAGGCGTGGCCGAAAAAAGTCGCGGCGAAGAGAGCGAAGGCAACATCGCGGATTTTTTTTTTCATTTTTGGTTGTTTTTTTCCGGGCGTAACGAGTTGGCTTCGCGAGATACGCACGTCTGGCGCGTTGGTGGGCGCCCACGGCGGAGCATAGGAAAACCTTGCCGGCGCCATCCATCACTGCTCGACGCAAACCATTACACAAGGCGCCTTCATGAGGACGCGGACCCCATCACGGGCCGCGTTGCCAAGTCGGCGTTGGCAGAGATGGACGCGTTACGTGAAGCCATCGCCCTTGAGCGCCTGCAGAGCTTCTCCTTTACTATAACTGTTCATGCGCACATTTCGCGCCTTGCCTCCGCGAAGAGTCCCGTTACACAGTTTTGCTTGTCTAACCTTCTATTTTGTTTTTGCCATCCAGAATGAACGGCCCGTCCCAAGGATGAAGGCTTCCACTGACCTTCGCGCTCACGTATAGCCCTTGCCGGGGTCTGTTTTTCCCGTTTCCTTCATTTCCATCCAGTTGGTTCTGGTGCCTAGCACTGCTTAGACTGCAATGCAATATACCCTGCGCTTGCAACGTCGATGCAGGGGCAAATATGTATAAGCACAGCAGGACTGGTCTCGTATATAGGCAGACATCCGCAAAGTTGCGCTTTGAAGCCTACTGTATGATTTTAAGTTGCGAAACTTGCGGAGAAGCAGGGCCATATACGCGTGTTCTTTGATCTCGGAGTTCGTTGCTCTCCTGAGTTGTGATTTGCGAAACTCCCTAAAGGCCCCATGCTTGATTATGTTGCTCGCTGATTGGATCGAAATTCATACGTCTGCGAATCACTGAGTCACTTTCGACATATTGCATATGGCTTGACTTATAAGGTTGCTGGCCGCCGTTCACTATACTGATGATAGAACAGCGTTCACACGCTCTGCCCTTGCTCACAGATGGCGCGACACATCGTTCCTGGGACACGGTTCCTTTTAGAAACACGCAGTCCTGGTGAGAAGTATTTAAGCGATATTTTCTTGTTTTTTTTACCCGTGAAGTGAAGGACTTCGGCGCCCCTTAAGACTGAAATGTCTTGAAAGGAGAAGGCAAAATTCTAGCGAAGATTGCCTAGCGAAGATTTATACCGTAAATTGGTATAAGCACTTTACTAAACAGCTGAACAGCAAATCGTGTGGCGTGAGAACTTATGGCCTAAGATGCAGATTCCATGAAGGCACCCATGCTCGCCATTCGCACCGTGACAAGTAAAAAAGGAATAGGAAGAACAAACAAAAAAAGCCGATGACAGGGCATCAATTACTAGCCTACACATACAAACTGTCCGATGGATTCGCAGTTAATCTTTAGCTCACCATAAAGCGTCCCCCGAGGTCGGGGAGATGGCAACCCACGCGCTCACAGGAACACGGAAAAGAAAAGATGGACTTCGCCCCCCCCCCCCCCCCCCCCCCCCTCTACATCTCCATCAAGCGGCACCCAGTTTGTCCCCTTATCGCACAAAAGACGGTGGCGTGCGCAAACAAACAGCAAGGAAGGCGCTCTATTTATAGGCGATGACCCGGACAACCTGGACGCCGCGTCCGACGAGCTGCTGCCTCCGCCGCCGATGGACGCTGACATCCAATCCAGCGCGGAGGCGTCGTGCGCCGTGCGGCGGATGGCTCGGTGATGTGACGGCGGACGGCGCGACTGGGAGAAAAATTGCCCCTCGCAAAGGACCAAGAAAAGCACGAACACGTTCGCCTCCTCAAAGGAAGGGGTTGGTAGAGAAAGAAAGACAAAGAGAGAAAAAAAGAGTAAAAAAGAACGACCCTCGACAAGAATTAAATAAAGGGTGACCGGCAAAAACCGGAGTAAAATAGCCAGCAAAACGGTGCCGGGCTGCGTCACGGGCAGTGAGGAGCTGCCGTTGAGGCTTATTCGGCGCGATGTCCCTCGAGAGCGGTGTATGTAGGCGCTCTCCATTCACCGACATCACTATACACTACCATCACACTCGCCTCGCGCACAAAAGGACGGTACAAGACCACGCTCTGATTGGATGCGGCCCTTCTTCGTCGTCTGCTATATAGCTACGCGACTCCACCCAACGGCGTCGCGCGGGGCTGGCGGATGGGCATGACCCCGATGGCAAACGACGCGATGTTTTTTCTCTTGTCCTCGGCGAACTGCGTCAACTCGGTCCCCTCGTGTCTTTCGTTTCCTGGATATATATGCGCGTATTTGCGGAAGCCTCCGCCACCCTCTCTCCTTCTCATCCACCTCTTCCCCCTCTCCCCCTTCCATCCTTTATTCTGCTGGGCGCGCAAGGGACAAACCGCGAACAACGTGTTCTCGAAACGTTCCCTCCCAGGCGGGATTCTCGCTGCGTCCTGAGACCATCGCATCGTCTGCATTTGCGTTTTGTGTGGGAATTGTTTTTTTTTTGCTTCTCGAACTGAACACCCAGATATATTCCTTCCTCCTCTTTTTATCTTCCTGCTTTTTTACTTTTTTTTTTCTCTCAAGTCTGCGCTAGTACGCCAGTCCGCGTGAGCGGTGCCAGAGCGTTAGTGCAGCCCCGATTCGGTCGTAATCGCTGAACCGTGAAGCTCTTCTCGCTGCGTTTACCCAAGAGCACGCTTCTTTCTCGCTAGCGCAAACTAAAACGACTGCAAAAACTGCAACTAAGAGGCCGTTTATAGTCTACAGTGGGTAAGCAAGCTTTGTTTTTGTTGTCGTTGCTGTCGTTTTGCACGCGGGAACTCCAGAAAAAGTTACACTTCTCCAACTTTTCTTACTCGCAAGCCGCAAGACGAAGGGTTTTTCGTGCTTATTTGTTGTGTTTCGCGCCTTCGTTTCAGAATGGCGTCACGGTCAGATGGTTCCTGGCCTCGTGTGTACGGCTTGTGCAAGCGCTCGCGTTATTTGCATGCTTTGCTGGCTAATCCCAGCAGCTTATACGGAGCGCCCAGACAACGCGACTCTGCGTTGCGCATTGAATTTGCTGTTCTTGACAGCCACGCGGTGCTTGAGGCACAATCGCCCCATTGTTGCTGGCTACGTATTCGCGATAGCATCGCCTGAAAGGCTGTTATTTCGCCCAGAAACTGCACCGCAGTCCAACGAGGGTTCCACGATGAGATCGGTGAGAAAATGCAGTCTTCGTGTTCTTTTGACTCGGTATACTAAACTATATCAGCGCACGCCGTACGCGAGATTAGCTTTGCGCTCTAGGGAAATTGGAAAGCTCAGTTCTTCGTTTGCCCTTTGAAGCAAAATTGGGCCGAATTCAGTTCGCTCGCCTATTTACCCCAGTTCCCTCCGTTCGTCCTTCTTTTCATCCCTGCTAACTATCCGATAGAGAGAGGAACGGACAAAGAAGCGACATTAATAATTTGTTTTCCACAAAAAGAAAAAAAAGACAAGAATTATGTAAAGCGATCAATTTTAGATTTTGGGGAAGCTCCGGCGGCGCTGTTCGGTTTCGCACAGCACAAAAAAGCACTCGGGATTTAATACGGTTCATTATTCTGCTGCTGCAACATGCAACGTTGCAGTTATTCTCTTTCTCATTGTCGCTTCATGTTTGCGCGAGCACACCTTTGCATTATTCATACTGCTTCCACGATTCTGTGTCGCAGGGATTGCACATATAGTGATTAGATTAAGCCCAGGGATGATAGAAAAGAAAGGAAACCCTTGCCGCCTGTTCATTGAATTCTCATGCGGCCCATGCAGCTGGTTTTTCTTTTATAATTTTTTGTGCATTCTTGGCTTTCGCAACACAGCAAAAGATTGCTTCATTTTGTACAGACAGCCTTTTATTTGCGCCACGAAGCATATCTTTGGACTTTCCGTTTACTGGGACCTCTCTTTTTTTTTTTTTGAGTACCGAAAGAGCGAAATGAGGTATACGGTGTAATGCATAAATATTGGAAGGAATTATGATGTGCCACCAGATTCAAACAGCGACTGCTGTTTCGACACGCGTTCATTACTTGCTTCCGCGGCCCATTGATTTCGCGGCGTACTAATTCCAGCAACGCTATAGAAAATTTTGTAAATCAATATTATCCTCTCTCGCACAACAGGCCTGCAGTTCGCGCATTCCTGTGGCTGGAGATAATGTGGTGGCGCCAACAAAACGACGGCAGAAGCGCTTGGAATGTCGCGTACTATTACAGTCCTAATTAGGGAATCATTACTCATTAGCATCCACCTGAGTGATGCCACGCATAAGGCTGCAGATAAGGCTATACAGATTTGTGATGCGAATGGGCAATTACTGCAGTAATTAAAATCTATTAAGCCTTGGTGGTTTCTCGTAAATGCGTTGCACCTAGCATAGTGCAAATTGCACTACCCAATGATCTTTATTAGTCTTCGTAAGCATTAAGTCGCTAACCTAGCACCCTTGTTTGAATTCGTTTTTTTTATGAAAAAGTATTGCATTTTGAATGTCTAACACACACACACACACACACACACACACACACACACACACACACACACACACACACACACACACACACACACACACACACACACACACACACACACACACACACACACACACACACACACACACACACACACACACACACACACACACACACACACACACACACACACACACACACACACACACACACACACACACACACACACACACACACACACACACATGCTCGCGCGCGCGCATCCGTAGTTTTGTAAAAAAACGACGGTGGGATTATATAAAAGCATTAACGAGTTAAACAAATTGAGTCCTGTGAATCGTGAAAACGATGCATACTCATGTTGTCACGCGTGACAGAATTATAATGACCGCATGAGCACGACGCTAACGGATGTATATAAACAGAGCCTTGCTTTCCGTCAGCTTCTGAAGCAATGCCGGGGAATCGCTTCGCGGTGCAGGCTACAGAGGTGAAAAGCTTTCCTGTCAGACGCGAAGTACGCCTTCCCTGCCAACCTGGAGACACTGAAAAGAACACGCTGAGCTACAGTTCTCGCCGTGTTCTCAATTTCCAGGAGAACCAAGCAACGAAACAAGCGACGAATTGCGCAACGGCCAATCTGCATCATCAACCACGCTGTCCAGCTAGCGGTGCTCCTAAAAACTTTCCTCACCGCTGACAGCCGCTGCCTTACGAGGTCGCGTCCGCGCGTCCTCGTATCATAATCACGCGCGCGGATACATATAGATCACCGCGCTCCCGGGGCGGGCTATATACCGGTGGCAGCAGCAGTCCGTGTCCGGGGCCGATTTCAACGGCCGCGCCGAACGAGGCTTGCCTCCACTCTGCCGCCGCGACCGCATACGCGCACAGGCCGGAAATCAGCCGGATGTTCGGGAGAGGAACTGTTTTGTCGTCGCCACCGGCTGTGTCCGTTCCGGTCGTGCTGAGCCACAGAGAGATGGAGCCCCGCGCTAACGGAGTACGCACCCTGTATACCCTGCGTATACGTACACACGACCCGGCGGGGGGGCCTGCGTGTATACGCGATGCCCTGCACGCGAGCCGTGCGTACAAGTGGGTCACGCAGGCGTACAGACAGACAGAGGGACCGGCGGACATCGTCGGGGCGGCATCCTCCCAGGCACGAACGGACTGCTGGAGACTGCGGGGCTCTCCGAACTAATCGATGCGGCACGGTTGGATCATTCCTCTCGCGCTCAGCACGTTCCACGATGGCGGCAGGAAAAAGTGATCGGCCGCGCGCTCCGTATTCATTGTTTGTTTGTTTGTTTGTTTTTGCCCTCCTCGCCCTCCATGCGAACCTCGTGTTTTCTTCCGTAGGTGTTTCTTTTTCTTTTTTAATAATCGCGTACCCCTAGGTTCATTGAAGCGGCCCGTATATATACGGAAGCCGTAGCCTGGGCAGCCTGTTGTACGTCCCATACACCGCGCCTTTATTCAAGTTCTTGGAAACACGTGCGAAGAACGTTTTTCAATGCTGCCTCCTTTGGGCTCTTTCTATTCAGAAGGGTAGATACTTGGGCTTGTTGGTTCATTTCTAGGGTAGAATTCATGGCGCAAAAAAGACAGGGACACTGTGTCGTCTTTCTGTGTCCCGGTCTTTTTTGCGCTATGAATTCTACTCTTTCTATTGTTCGTTCTCTGTCTGGCAGGGGCTCCAAATGCCACAACAAAGTTAGAAATAAAAGTCGAACCTCGTTATAACGAACCGGTTTCTAACGAAATAATGGATATAACGAAGGAATGACGATTCCCCCTGGAAGCTCGATCAGCACGGCTATAACGAAGCTACGGCTATAACGAAGTAATTACCGGGCCACTTCAACTTCGTTATAACGAGGTTCAACTGCAGTATATGCATAGAATGAAGGCTTCAATGAAGGAGCTGCATTCTTATGAGTGGGGCGGGAGAATTCAGACGGGTGCACCAAGGCGATGTTCCCTCGCAGGGAATACGCTGGCGTTTCCGTAAAGGAAGGTGTTGTCGTCACTAAAGCGTTTGGTTTGTACGCTGACTGTCTGTTTTTTTTATAATTTTGAGCGAATGAAAAAATAATTTGTTGTTAGGAATCATTGCGTTATATAATTGAGCAATGTCATAACTACCCGAGACCAGATTTACTTCACTGTCATGCGATAGCTCGCGGCATTCTGAAGCGCAGCATGCATATCGCATATTTATTTTATTATCTGGGTAAAAACTCCCAAGCAGTGAAGAACGGGAGCCAAACTTTGCCAAAGTCAGGAAAACTCTCAGTCGAGGACGCTATTTTTCTGACACCAGAATAAGCATTCGCGGCACTTAGACTATTTTGTTTTTTACGAACGACTGCATGATTGACAGATTGTGACTGTTCCCGTTTCCTTCTTTCTTCCCTTTTTAATTCCCTCATTCCCTTCCCCAGAGCAGGGTAGCCAACCGGAAGCCTTTCTGGTTAGCATATCTATCTATCTATCTATCTATCTATCTATCTATCTATCTATCTATCTATCTATCTATCTATCTATCTATCTATCTATCTATCTATCTATCTATCTATCTATCTATCTATCTATCTATCTATCTATCTATCTATCTATCTATCTATCTATCTATCTATCTATCTATCTATCTATCTATCTATCTATCTATCTATCTATCTATCTATCTGTCTGTCTGTCTGTCTGTCTGTCTGTCTGTCTGTCTATCTATCTATCTATCTATCTATCTATCTATCTATCTATCTATCTATCTATCTATCTATCTATCTATCTATCTATCTATCTATCTATCTATCTATCTGTCTGTCTGTCTGTCTGTCTGTCTAATCTATCTATCTATCTATCTATCTATCTATCTATCTATCTATCTATCTATCTATCTATCTATCTATCTATCTATCTATCTATCTATCTATCTATCTATCTATCTATCTATCTATCTATCTATCTATCTATCTGTCTGTCTGTCTGTCTGTCTGTCTGTCTGTCTGTCTGTCTGTCTGTCTGTCTGTCTGTCTGTCTGTCTATCTATCTATCTATCTATCTATCTATCTATCTATCTATCTATCTATCTATCTATCTATCTATCTATCTATCTATCTATCTATCTATCTATCTATCTATCTATCTGTCTGTCTGTCTGTCTGTCTGTCTGTCTGTCTGTCTGTCTGTCTGTCTGTCTGTCTGTCTGTCTATCTATCTATCTATCTATCTATCTATCTATCTATCTATCTATCTATCTGTCTGTCTGTCTGTCTGTCTGTCTGTCTGTCTGTCTGTCTGTCTGTCTGTCTGTCTGTCTGTCTGTCTGTCTGTCTGTCTGTCTATCTATCTATCTATCTATCTATCTATCTATCTATCTATCTATCTGCGACTAAAACATGCAAGCTGCTACTTAATGAACGAATAAAATTACTTGTCCGCTTGGTTAATCGAAGTCGTTAGTTAGCCTTCATGGTTAGCGACATAAATGTCCACTCCAAATAGTCAAATACCAACTTCTTTTTTTCGCCTTCACTTGCAATGCACGCGTCAAATGCCTTTTAAGTTTTCAGTGTTTGTAAAACTGAGTTCAGCAACGCCTCAACAGCTCTCTCTCCTATCGAGTCTGCGCTCCTATGGAAATACGCCTACGGAAAGCTGTAAAATGTGCAAAGGCACCACTGTCTTAGCGTGGAATTTGTATACCTTAGCAGATTCTTACTCTCCGATCCTTAAGATCTGTCCAACGCTCGAAACAGCCAATATTTCTGTTTCACTTGCGCTATTGTTTTGCTGTACAGTTCAGAGTAATGATGCATATCTGGCGCATTCATGAGACTCCCCTCCTTCATTGCATGTCATTTAAGCAACCGAACACTTTGCATGCCCCGCTGTTTATCCTGCAATATGCGCACTTTATGCATACATGCCACGGCTATCTATAATTACAGGAAGCGCCACGATAGGCGAAAACAGCGACGCTCTCTTGCTGCGAGAAAATGGAAGAAATACTGTAGAGATAAGACGCTATAATGGGACAAGCGTCCGCCCATTTATGCACTATACACCGAGCGTCATCGTGTATATACAATTACACACAACGGTTCGCTGGCGCGAGTAAAAAGACAGATGCGACGTTGGCTGCGTATTCGTCGCCGATGAGGTTACAAATAAGCGGCCTGTCACTCATCGCATAATAACCTTCCTTCCGGAGTCGGCAGCGGCACTACGTAATATGAAGTGCCGTATCGAAAGGCATCTCGCTTTCGCCGCCCTGTTTCCAGGGTCGATTAAAGCGTGGGCGGCCTGTAAAGTGCTTCCGGATATCGCCGCGCACACACTCACTGCCGGCCGTGAAAACAAGAGCTTCTCCATACTGCATGGAACTCCCCTGCACGCTTTCAAAGCGGCCGAAAACCTTTGCTCAGCCCCCAGAGCAACGCGAGAGCACTCCGCGTTTGCTTGTTGCTTGTTTTTTTTCTTCCTTTCTTCGTGGTGCTAGAAAGACTCCACCGTGTAGCGTCTCGTCGCAGGTATGTAAGCCGATACACCGCGACAATGCGTTCCAGGCTTTACCTGGAAGCTCTTGTTTCAGCTTTTGCGTTTCGACAAAAGGAAGCGCGCACCGTGGAGATTCCGCTTCATCCATAATGTCGCGCTACGAAAAGACAGCGGGGGACAGGGGCTTGCCTACTGCTTTCTTCCGAAGAGGGTTTCCTATCGATAGTCTTGCCGGTTTATTCATTTCAAAATTTTCATCCTACCTTCACGTCAGGCTCGAATCGGTATCTATAGATCTGAGTGATGGGAAAGTAATAGCGAGCCAGACATTCTGGCGATGACGCATTTTCTAGATTTGGTGATAAAGACGGCAGGGACTGTGCCTTAAGTAGTTATAGCACTAATCTAATATCCCTGTCACACGGACACTGTAAAGGTACTTTGAACTAATGCTCCATTACTCTGAGGACGAACGCGCGCTGCCACACGGACGCGCCAAAGGACACCTAGCTCAAAGGAGCTTCTAAACAAGGCAGCTCGAGTTCGTCCTTTGAGGCTTCAAGGGAGTACTCTCTCTCCCAGCGAGTTAACAGCATAAATAAATTGAGAAAAGAAACATTCAATTTTCATTTTATAAATTCACTTCATAAGATTAGTGGTGTTTTAAAATATAAGATGGTCATTTGTTTTGTGGCAGTCTGACCACGTCATACTCTCGTTCGAGATATACGAGCGTCACGGTAGCCAGGGTAAATATGCCGCCATGTCGGCCATGCTGTTTGTTGCTTTAACATAATACGGTTATAAAACGAATTTACTAAAAAAAATGTGACATTTCTGTATTTACATGTGCAGTGAGGTTTGCAATTTTAATAACGCTTTTCGCCGATGAGGGCGTTAAAAACTTCTTGCGAAGGTCGTTCCGCGACCGTGTATAGCACGGACGAACTCCCTTGAAGTAGAGCTCCTTTGGGAGCATAAATGAGCATTAGTTCAAAGTGCCCGTGTGACAGGGGTATAAAGCTGCTTACATAAACACCGTCACATGTAGAAAATGAAATGTTTTAATTGTCGTGAGAAAACGATTGGAGTGATGTCTATGCAGGACTTTTCTTATCAAAATGGTCTATAGACTGTCTACAGACTGTCTATATACTTCTTGTAGACTCTACCGCATTCCTATAGATATTCCCTTTTGTCTATTCATAGTCTATAGAATGCGTATTGCCTATATGATTTACGTATCGCCTATAGGAATGCGTATTGCCTATACACTAGACTATAGGATTTGTCTACAGAAAGTCTATAAACTTCATAGACAAAAGTCTATGGATAGTCTATAGACAGTGTAAAGAAATTGTTGTGACGGTTGCAAATATACGGTGTCCGTAACGCTGCATGGGAAAACTGTTCAAGTGAAGATCTTTTGCTTCCGAAAGCTTCAATTTCCCGTTTGTACAGCTTTATGCAAGCACAGAAGAACCGGTCACATATGCCGACGGAAGTAGGTGGCTACAAAATGATGATTCGTGAATGGCACGAGCTTAATTTTTAATGTTTGTTTCAAGTGCACCATCGGACCAAGAAGTTCTGAAAGGGGTTCTCAATAAATGTGCGACATTCCTGAGATAGATTTTTTAAATGCTTTTGTAGAAGATGAGTTATCTCTAGCCAGAATTTGAAGTTCAGCGTCTTCGCGGCTTTCCCTCTGCTCTCGTCACTTTTTTGCACCCTCAAAGCAAAGGTCGGCGCTTCTTCGTTGGTGACTACCACCGACGCGCGCAGGAATTTCCCGGGGGCGGAGCTTCCTGACCCGCCGCTGCTGACTGGCCGCGGCCATGGTAGCTGCGTGACGCATCAAGGAATCTAACGAATAGCTATCTCTGAACAGAATTACGTAGGAACGTGCGACGGAGGAGGGAGCGAGAATGAAAAAATTTTCGGAAAGGGCTCGCCAACTTTCGCGCGCGATTGTGAATTCTCTGCTACGTGTAGATGTATATCATTTGTCTGCGGCGTTAATGCCGACGGTATTCAGTGGTTGAGGGAGTTTATGTGTTCTCCTCGGAAGGTGTTTCAGAGCCCCTTTCAAATAATATAGCCAACAGTCCATCCTCACTCTTGACCGCAGCAGCTGCTTATTAGTTAACGTAAATATCATACGAAGACAGATCCACGGTAATGCTATCAAACTACGGAATGATTTAAAGTCCGTGGTGACTTCAAAATTTCTGCCCACGTGATTAAACTTAGGAGCAAATTATAGAATCTGGATTTCCTTCAATACTGGTCAAAGTTTTACAGTGGATAAAACTTGATTTGTTTTTTGGCTGAAACAGTTTGAGGACGCTAGAAAGAGAATATGGCAGTCAGATTAGATGATAAACAAGAGCTCTACACGTAAGCACGAGATGCTCGCTCGCTCACTCACTCACTCACTCACTCACTCACTCACTCACTCACTCACTCACTCACTCACTCACTCACTCACTCACTCACTCACTCACTCACTCACTCACTCACTCTGTAGACTAAAGGAGACATTTTAAGCCTGGTAAGATGTATTAAGACAATAGATTTTAACACGCAAGCTAGATATGAGGCCGTCGGCAAGAATCATGCTGATAGCGCTGAGGTTTGAAAAATTGAATTTGAAAGTTGGTTTTTGGGGAACAGAAATGGCGCAGTATCTGTCTCACATCTCGGCGGACACCTGAACCGCGCCGTAAGGGAAGGGATAAAGGAGGGAGTGAAAGATGAAAGAAAGAAAGAGGTGCCGTAGTGGAGGTTTCTGTGTAATAATTTCGACCACCTGGTGATCTTTAACGTGCACTGACATCGCACAGCACACAACGCCTTAGCGTTTCGCCTCCATCGAAACGCGGCCGCCGCGCTCGGGTTCGGACCCGGGTACTCCGGCTCAGTAGCCGAGCGCCCTAACGGCTGAGCCACCGCGTTTGTCAATAATTTTAAAACTGGCTCCAAGCGAGTTCATCCCACCAAGTCGCAACTTGTACCCGCTGTACACGTAGAGTTGTGTGTCGGAGCGTTAAGTCTTCAACCGTCTTCGCTCCTTTTCGCCTTTTCGCGGGTCGTCCGCTCCATTCGACGAACGGCCTTTTTGAAGTTTTACGACAGCGGCAGCAATAAACGACGGAGGAAGGGCGGCGTCTTGTATAGAACGGTCTGAGATTGCCCTCAGACATGCATCTTTACTGCTGTTCTTGAACTGCTTTCGAGGGGACTTCCATCGACCACTTGCAAAATTCAAGTAATGGGCCTTTCACCCATTTCCAAAACTTCTCCATTTATTTCCTACGCACAGAAAAAACTGCGGAACTGTGGAAACTATGGAACAAAATAAAACGTACAGGTTAGCTTTTCACTTAACCAGATCGCTTTGGAAGAAGTTTAAGAACTCCCGCAGTGAGGAGATCGCTCTAGGCACATTAGTCCCGACCTTTCCACACACAAAAAAAAATAAATAAAGATTGCATGTCAGATATAATCGACGTATTTCGTGTGTCGTAGCGTCATGTTACTGTAGAGAAAAGAGGCGCGAGCAGTGTCTGGCCAGATCAGTGGTAGTCACGGCGCTCTTCTCCGCAAATTGCTGCACGCACTACAGCACTCGAAGTTTGCTGTGCTCCGCAGGAGAGGAGGCTAGGGTTTCGGCATACTCAGCTTTTGAGCGCAACGCGCTTCTTCAACCAATGAAAAGCGATTTAAGGCGACCTTTGAAAACTGATGTTGGCAAAAAAAAAAGAATGCATGTATTGAAAAAAAAAACTGCACGTAAATTAATTTTGTTTTTATGCTTTCCAACGCTCGCGCAAAGGTCGTAGTTTCTTTTTTGATGGCCTATAATACATCGCCCGCAGGACGTGCGTCTATTTTTCTCTGCCTTCACATTTTCCCTCTTGAGTGACAGAGCAAAAGAGGGGAAACCAGAGCAGACAAGACGGAGAACACGCACAGTCAACAAGCTGAACTCGACAATCCGACCGGTACAAACGATCCAGCTTCATCTGAAAGGAAAACTAGTAGTAGTAGTAAGTGTTTAATAAAAATAATAATAAAATGGAAGTTAAAAAATTTTTGCTAACCGCGGCATCTGCCATCACTGTGGCGGCGGCACCTGAGCAGGGGCAGCGGAAATAAAGGATAGAAGGCAGTTTGAAGAAGTGAAATGAAAGAGGTGAGGGGACAGCAAGAAAGGATACGGGGAGTGGTCACATATACACTATTTGCAAAAGATAGCAATTGCAATGAAAATGAAAGTGAAATTGAAAATGAAAATTGGTTTTTGGGAAAAGGAAATGCCGCAGTATCTGTCTCACAAATCGGCGGACACCTGAACCGCGCCGTAAGGGAAGGGATAAAGGAGGGAGTGAAAGTCGGAGTTTTGGCCAGGTGCTTGCACCTCTCGCCAAAGCTACTGCAACTATTGAAAGTGGCTTGTTTAGGATTCCTCAACCAATAATCTATGTAATTCTGGTGGTGGTAGTGGTTTTTTATTAAAGTAATAGTAAAAAGGAAGCAAAAGATTTTTGCTACCCCCGCCATCTGCCATCGATACTGAAGCACTTGAGCTGGGGCAACGGCAGATTGCAGAAATGAAATGAAAGAGGTGAGGGGACAGGAAGAGAGGATAGGGGGAGAAGTAATGTATACAAACTATTTACACAATAAGAAATGTGTCCAGGTTGTGCGCGTAATTAGTTCATTTTAGAGGAATTAAATCACACACGCGCACAGCACTGCGTTGGCTACAACTGGAGTGGGGTGTCCAGTTATTAATCGTTCAAGGTAGAACTCGCGGAGCGTTCGGTCACTGCGTGTAACTACCTGACGGAGAACAGACGGGACGTCAAGCCCGTGTGTTCGAGGAATGCACAGAGGCTCACCAAAGTTCGCTCACGGGTGCGCGCACTGCCCTGCGGCCACAATAGCGTCTTGATGGAGTCTGGTAGTATGCCCTGCGCCCTATAGGCCGCGAGCATATCGTGACGAGCATCGGCGAACGCGGAACAGCGAAGGAGCAGGTGCTCCAGTGTTTCCACTGCACCGCATCCGTCACAAACATCACTCGTCGCGATTCCGAAAATTGTCCTGGCATTCAACGCTTTTTCCTTTCTTTCTTTCTTTCTTTCTTTCTTTCTTTCTTTCTTTCTTTCTTTCTTTCTTTCATTCTTTCTTTCTTTCTTTCTTTCTTTCCTTCTTTCTTTCTGTGTTTCATTCTTTATTTGGTTATTTCTTTCTTTGCATTCACAGCAAGGCAAGAATAATATGTAAATCTTCTAGAATTGCATTACAACTTTGTTTATTTATGCTGCAACACACTCTCGCGGTGTGCATCGCACACCGTCGTTTTCATCAACTAATACCACTGTCGAACTAATGCCGTCGCTATACATGCACCGACGGCCCAGCAAAGCAAAACCATGAGCCAACCAAGCTAAACACACGCTTACACAAGTCTACTCGGTTTAACTACGTTAAAACTACTACACTTTTTCTTTCTCAAAATCCACTCAGGTTTAGATTGTGCTTGTTATTGCAGCAAGGTGCAATTTAAAAGGAAAGCATCGCAGAAAGGGCATGGATTTACGATCATATATGTAATGCGCTGACGTGTACCTATATCGTCTTTTCCAAAAGTAACCAGACAACGAGGTTCGCTTCTTAGCCGCGTAAAGGAGCATTTATGGCGCCCCTTAAGCTCTAAATCGGGTAAGAATAACCCTTGTCCTCGCATTTAGAGACACCGTCGCCTGGCTACCTTGCCAAAGGTGCGTACCCAACAATTCTGGACCAAAACATTTTTCAACGGGAAACAGTTTATGAACGCATTTTTTTCTTTTATTGTAAGATTTCACTAGATCTCTCGTGAGCAGGGTTGCATTTTTTTTCCTATTAAAGGTTTTGCTACCGTCAGAAACGTTCCCTGTTAGTATTGTGTAGCAGTCTCAACTCCTACATGCAAGCGACGGAAAAAAACATTAAAAGAAAGATTTTGCTAAGCAGGAAGAATGGACCATTACCTCCAATATTTCCATAACAGTAGCTTACAATACTGCAATATTCAAAATTTTTGTCCAAGGATGCTAGACATGGTGCGCATGTATCCATATCAGTGCGTTACTGCGTGCGTGCGTGCCCGTACGTGTGCGTGCGTGTCCGTGCGTGTGCGCGCGTGTGTGTGTTCGCTGTGGCCCGCAAAGTAACGGAAGGTAGTGCGTCTCCGCGATCTATACCCCTGGGCGACAGCTGCTCGCGGTCTCTTCGCGGAGATGCATAGCACGCGCTCGGCAGCCGCAAAAGGCAGCAGCCTCAGCCGGAAGGCGGAAGAGCTGCAATCGCGGCTATATCTGTGTGCTGGTTCCCGCCTCAGGAAGAGCCTCGCACATGCGTCATGCAAAGAAGCACCGGCGGCGGTATTGCCCACTCTGCGCGAAACGGCTCCGGTACAAGAGCCGACATTTTTATGAGTTCACAAAGGAAGATTTGGAGCCTCCTACTTTCAGCCATAGTTTTATACATTCAAGGTTGCGGCATCCTGCGTTACTCCACTGCGCCGCATCGGTTTCCACGCTTCTCACAGAGCCGCAGAGAGAAGACTGTGGCTCTAGTACGCCTATACCTGATTGCTTATTCATTCTTGCGACACTTGCTCGTCTGCTGCAGGCGGTTTTAGTATTCTTTGCTACGAAGCAGCGGCAGCGCTGAAGCACGTGCTGTGGCTTTGTGCTATTTCTTAACAACGAGAGGAACGCTTGTATCATTTATTCAGCGTTGTGGCATCGGGTGATACAATCTGTACTTTGCGCGTTACAGGCCGCCCTTAAATATTTTGTGCTCACTGTCTCGTGATGGGGTCGTTGTTGCCACTTCGGCTGTCGGTTATTTTCTTATTCCGTCGTCTTCGGGACAACGCAACTTAATATTTAAGCTTGAGCCTGGGACAGTCGAGAACTCCGAAACTAAGTCAGTTTTTTTTTTCTCTGTCTCTCTTTTGTTCCAAGTCGAATGCCAGTCAGATATTGGAAAATCAAGGTCAATGCTTAGTAAGCAAACACTGCAGGCGGTTAGGGTTAGACGCTAGGGATACTGTGGGTGCGTGATTAAGCGGTGCTTCTTCTCTAGTTATACAACTATGGAATCAGAGGAATTGCATTTGACTTAATAAAAGTTACTTAGATAGTCGACAACAATACGTGCAGATAAACCAAGCAAAATCAGGTCTAGGAACAATAAAATACGGGGTCCCACAAGGCTCCATCTTAGGGCCCTTACTGTATTTGTTTTATATTAATGACATTATCGATATTCCACTTACGCCAGATATAATCCTGTATGCAGACGATACTAATGTATTTTTTTTCTGGAACAGACTTACAAATGCTTGAAAGGCAAACAAACAGCTGGCTAAGCAACCTATCACAATGACTTAACATTAATCAATTAGCCTTGAACACTAATAAAACAAAGTACATTATTTTCCGTCCCAGAAATAAAGCTATCAATAGAGAACCTATTATACAATTTCGTGGGGAACACCTAGAACGAGTAAACTCTCACAAATTTCTGGGGGTTATTTTTCAAGAAAATTTTAGCTGGTCTCTGCACATAGAAAAAATACGAAAAGATATTTCCAGATCAATCGGAATTATCTTCAAAGTAAAGAACTTACTACCAATGTGGTTAAAAAAGCAGTTGTATTATAGTCTAGTTATTTCTCGTTTGCAATATTGTATTCTTGTATGGGGAACTACGACAAAAGCAAACATGGAAAACCTGTTTATACTACAAAAACGAGTCATACGATTAATAGAAAACTCTCCATATAGAGCCCCCTCAGCCCCACTTTTCGAAAAACATCAGATATTAACTATCACGAATATCATGAACAAAAGAGTAGCTTTGAAAATATATGATCAAATAAAAATGGACCCGGCTGGGTTCTCGCAAACTTTCTTCTTTAGAGACCACGACCATAACCTTCGGCATATGACCTGTAGAAAAGAACTAGTGCGTACGAACTACGGTACACAAACGCTAAAATATCGAATCGCTGATCTTCTAAATAAGTACCCGGGTATTATAGAAACCATTCACAACAGTCGTTTCCACGAAAGCATTTAGCAAAAAGTTAACCCATTTCTTTTTGTGACATAGCAATGGCTTACTTTTTCTGCACATATCTGCCCTATATTAAAAAAAAAAAGAAAAATCTATGTTTTTATTAGAAAAGAAAACCTTACTTTGGCCGGCCTAGTTAAGCTCTTCTTGCCTTTTGTTATGTTCAGTCACACCGATATTTGTATTTTATGTGCAATTCTGTGCAACAATGTTGACTCGCGAATATACTTTTTACAGCATTTCTTAATTGTGTGCCTTAAATGAATATGTGCTGTTTTTTTTCTTGTTTTTTTTTCTTTTTTGATGTTTTCGTGTATAATGTTATATGTAATGTCTCTTTGGTGTTATGATCTGTATTTCTTTGGTTAAACCTGCCCACTGCTCAGTGGTAGAGTGTAAAGGGGGCGGACGCTTCGTCAGGCAACTTTTGATTGCCTTTTTGTTCGACTCCTGGGCAACCAAGTGTTGTTGAAATAAATATGAATCTGAATGTGAATATTTAGTAATTTATTCAGTATGTTGGCTAAATAAACCTATTTCGTTGCCTTGACTGAGTCGTCCGTCCGAACTGGAACGAATCAGAGTTCCGCTGACCAGCCGTAAAGCGCACCGTGCTTTGGACGACCTAACCAATTATGAGTAGACGTATGACAAAATGACCACTAAATCGAATTACAGCACTATCAGAGAAATTGGCTTTACAGCTGGGTATTACCTTGCATGAAATGCGTCTTACACGCTGAAGCTCTATGTACGACCCTCAATTTCTTTTATTACGGGCCCGCAGTCCGTCGGCCCGAAGGCGAGAGACCCAAATTTTCAAGCTCTTACTACGTTAGGATGGTGCTGATTGCTCGGCACTTTTGCTGCACCGTAGGCGAGGTTATTTCCACGTGCGACGGGGCGGACACGAGCTTTGTAGGCTTCGACATCCAAGCCGCTGATTTGCAGCCGCCGGTTACAGATCGCATTGAAGCTTCTTTACGAGCAAGTTGGCCGACAAGTTAGAGCCCTTACGGAGAAAAGTATGTAAGTGGTCTTCAGTATACCCGCACTGCAGCTGTGTACGCGACCGAGACATCTTTTGGAAGTGGTTTTGTGTTGACTTTAAGGTGGAGTCGTTTTTTTTTTTCATTTTGTTCTATGCAGATTCATTACCGCGATGTGCCCTACAGCTTTTGTGGAAACCCTTCTTTGTAACTGCCCTCGGTTTCAGCGTGAGCGTGCACTCCTGGCTGCAACACTCCGCCGTTTAGATCCTCGGCCCCTTACTGAAGCCAAGATTCTGGGTCCTTGGAGTAAGCCTTCATCGCAGAGGACAGCTTGGAAGGCACTTTTCAAGTTCTTGAAGGACTCGGGACTGAGTGCTAGGTTGTGAACTATCAGTGTGTGCCCTGTGTACCCTGCAAGTAACGGCCGACGGACATGTGGAAAAGTGGTCATATCCCTTTGTTCTCTCTCTTTTCTATATCTCCCTCCGTTCCCCTTCCCACGTGTAGGGTAGCATACTGGGCGCTGCCTAGCTAACCTCCCTGCTTTTCTGTCTCTCTCTCTCTCTCCCCCCCCCCCTCTCTCTCTCTCTCTCTCTTCTGGCCACACGGTTTGCATTTAAGCCCTATAGTGGAGAGATTATGGCAATCCTGAAACTCTAAACGTGCGCAAGGTCAGGACAACCTTCCTCTTTAATTCTTGAGGCTGTTTGGTTGCCTGATCTTTAGCGTGCCATAAGGACTCCACTACGGAGACCAAAAGCAAACCATAGCGCCTAAAGACTTCTGATTAAGGCTGCACGCAAACTCCTCTCTTTTTATTTACATGCGCCTTTACTAAACCTACCTTGCACCCTAATGGAGCGTGCATTTATTGGGTGAACTTCGGCACGAGTAAATAACTTGCTAGCGGTGTGTCGGGGACGAAACAACCGCAGTTTTCACTTATTGCCTCATTGCCCCTTTCCTAGTTAATTCCTTCGTACGATCCTTTTCCATCTCGCAACACGAATTTCGGGACGATAGGCCTGTCCGTTGGCGGGCAGGTACGCTAATGGAGCTTCCCTGAGAACGAGCCGAGAGTCTTAATACAGCGAGACCCTCTTACAGAAGTTGTAACGATGCTCGCATAACACCGCCGATGGAGGCTCACTCGACATTCCGGAAGGAGCACCGTTCCTTCATTAGACGCAGGAGTTCGCCTAGTGTGCGCAGCTGCCGGCTTTCCCAACCCTTTTACCGGGACAACACATTGCCGCGCGCTTCCCATTCGAGCCTGCAGATGGCAGGAAGCTGGAAAGGAGGTGGAAGAGGGCATAAGAGACGCGAGACGCGGCAACAAGAGTATTCGCGCCCAAGACCAGACTCGCAATCGCGGCGCAACTTTGGCGTCGTTCCCAATCACAGCTGCGGGAAAGAATCCCGCAGTGAGAGAAAAGGAAATAGCGGAGGAGAAAGGGCAGAGAGAACGCGAGGCACAAGGGCGGAGGGAGATTGGGGGAGCAATTACGGCGCGCATGAAAAATATGCGTCACGCGTGCGAACCCGCCAGCCGCAGCACAGCCGGGCAAAGGATGCTGGCGCTCAGGAGAGCAGGCAGGGAGGGAGGTAGGCAACGAACCGTACACGCCCGCGATCAGCATCCGCGGTGGTTGCTCCCGCTGAGATCATCCTCGAAAGCGAGCCCTTCCCCGCCTTCCCTCTTCTTCCAATCCGCCCCCTTCCGCGCGTACGTGACGTCACTTCTGGGTCATCCGCGGAATGAGAGAGAGAGAGAAAGAGGGGGGGGGGGAATGGGAAAGACAGAGAGACTCAGTACGAGAGTCTTGGGCCTGAACTCGGGGAGAGACGGAGGAGGCAAAGAAAGCGGGGGAGAAATAGCTGCACGCAACGCGGTTTTCGCCCAGATGGGAGGACTGGGGCTCTTCTCCATCGGCGCTAGCCGAAAAGAGAGCATCATCGATCGAGGCGGCACACGCCCCAGCCGGGATCGCCAAGACACGACCACGAGGAGGGGATGGGCGTCTTGGGGTCCCTTCCTGGTTCCTCTTCCTTTGCTTGTTCTTACTCTATTCTCTCCCGTCTGGCGAGCACGTACGGCGGCCTGAAACGTGCCCGCGGCAGGCGTATAACAGACTGACCAGCACAGTAATGTTACTTAAGGCGGAAGTTTCAGGGCGGAATTTGCTCGGCGGTATTTGCCTAGTGGCTGGGGCCGATGTGGGAAAACCTGCTGGAGAGAAATAATATGTGCACCCTCTTTAGCAACTGACGTGGTATGGCTTGCTACTGATAATATACTATATGATATTGGAAACGAAGTGAGAATGCGCGTGTGCAGCAAATAGGTGTTGATGCCTCCAATTATTTGTATCTAATGGTGGCCTTATTTCTGGTGATTATCTTGTCAGTATCTTAAGACTGAGCTAAGGCTCACGTAAAGGTCCACTTATTTAACTACTGCGGTCTATTTCCTTAAAGGATGGGAAGCAATTCAACATCCTACATTTGGTATTAAGTCGTCAATGCTCGTATGTGCATACCCCTCTCTGCGACATGCGGATACACACAACTGCAGATACCATGTTCCGTATACGGGAGGCTTGTGAAGACAAGAGGCCGTCTAGGAGAACGTCTCGACTGGTCGTCTCGCATCAGCACGACGCCCACGATCTCTGTCCCTAGAACACCAGTCTTGTCTAGTCTTTAGCTATCGACCACGAGTAAATACGTTGTTACATACATTGTTTAGATGACACACCAACATTTCCGATGAGCAGCGGAACAGTGTTGATATAGAGGATGTAAAATGTGATGCGACAATACCTCAGTGAGGTATCGCTTGGACCCCGTCCTCCTGCGTCCTCCCACAGTGTTCCAGTCGCTATCCCGTTATCAGACGAAGCCCATTCCGTCCGCGTCGTCGTTCGCTCTGACTTATTGTTCGCTGTCCACCGGACCGCTACACGAGCGTAGGCGGTGAGCACCCGCAACCCGTCGCAAAACTTGGTGGCCCTAATCGCTGCTCCACTCGGCTTTGCATACGGCGGCCCGCATTCGACAAAAGGCTCGGACATTGCGCCACACAGCTACGGATGAAGCGCGCTTTTATCGCGAGGCCGTCTCTCTCTCTCTTTCTCTCTCTCTCTCTCTCTCTCTGTCATCGTCGTTTGAATGCCCACGCGGGCGAACTGTCGTCATAGGCTGCGGGGCCACGAGACAAGAACACCGGTCCACACGCGCATACCCACACCGAGGCCTCGAAACTGGCACGGAGAGCCTGCGTGCCCGCATACTGTTCATACTATGGCACTCTGTGTATGTACGCCGGATCAAAACAGGCTCGTTCGGCCAGAGGTGGCAATGAGGGACACTGCGGGGCTTCCTTTCTTTGCAGGAGAAGAAGACCAGAGCGCGCTGGCGGCGCGTATGCTCGGCGAGATAGGCAGCCGAGCGTGGAGAGATGAGGGTCATGCAACAAGGTTGCGGCGGCGGGCGAACTTGAAGAAGCCGACTGAAAAACGGGGCAGCCGGCACAGAGAAACTCCGGCGCGTCAGAAAGAGAGGGGGGGGGGGGGTCATCATAATGGAAGAACTGAGAGAGATGACGCGGATTTCTAAAGGAACTTGGTCGCTGCTGTATAGATGCGGTAGAAAAGAAGAAAAAAAAACTAAGGCGAAAGAAAAACGAAACTATACGAGCTAGCCAGTCGTGCGCGCGTAGTACGTGTGCGTATGCCGTACCAATGGCGCCCAACGTGCTAGTCGTAAACAGAGGTCTTTGTGACCGTTTTAGGGCGCGCTGATGCGGCTACCGATTATACGTTGATGCGTTTCGCTCTTAACACTGCAGCGTGCTTTACTTGAGCGTGCTTAACGATTCGCGAAGGCACGATGCTGAAAGCAGCCTGCTGACGCGGTGCTCTAGATTGGACACGCGGGAAACGTAAAACGCTGTGAAGTTCCTGGGGGAACGTGCTTTCAGTGCTCCAGTTAGTGCACGTGTTCTGTAACGCGTATTAACGTGAGCAAAAGGCGGAACGTGTGGATATGTGTAGTTTGCGCCGTCTGCTGTTTTGACATTACAATAATCACGAGCGATCCACGTCGGGTTGAACGTGTCAGCCTAAATTGTGAAAAATAAAAAAAAATTAAAAACGAATTTGTTGCGAAAGTGCAGTTAGAGTAAGGGCACCTTGCAGCATTAACGCTAAGCAGGCCGCATCGCTGCAGGGACACGCGTCTTCTGACCATGGTCAATTAAACGATAAAAATTGCTCAACATTTTTAAAGTCATACGCTAAGGAATACCCAGTTGCACCTTTATCACGTAACTAGGTGGAACATTCAGCGCTTGTGTAAGCGTGAGAGGTTATGCGTGAGCCCATTCCAAACTTCGGTTACATGCTGAAGGGCGTTTAGTTCATGTGCTTAATGATGCGCTCAGTGACAACACAGCTAGGCCTTCTTGAGAGAAAAAAAAAACTCAGGCGAATTAATGAGCTTGTTCTTGTCTAGAGTACAAACGTCTGCACAAGTCAGAAAGAGATGTTTCTTTAGATAGAAAGGCGGAGTGGTTGGTCTGAGCGACGATTATGTGGCCTACTACATATCATATTTTCTACCATAGATAGTATCAGTGAGATAAATGACGCGTTCTTTCAGTTGATCCCCCGCTTTGAGTGTCTGTCGTTTATCCGCAAAGATAAACAAAAATACTACTCTTCCGACACTAGTGTCACAGCGCTAAAAACTAATACAAATGTTCCCAATCTAGAAACAAGGCGTAAGATAGCCGGGGTTATTCTCCACCTTAAACTTTACCATGTTCCTATTGATAACATCGTCATATCATCCACTCACCGCCATTCATCCCGGACCAGCCATTCCAGGTCAGTATACCCTCTGCACGTGTGCACATCATCGCATCTTCACAGTTTTTTTTTTTTCCTCGTACAGCGACAGACTGGAATGATCTGTCTGAAGAAGCGGTACACTACTCAAGTGTGACGAATTTCAGGACCACCAGTGAAAAATTTCGTCTATGCAAAATCCCTGCCCAGGGGCACTTGACGAATAAATAAATAAACTAGACCACTTGGGATAGGTTGGAGTTGTGTCTCTTTTTTTTTTTGTTCGTGAAGTTGAACATTTCTTATTTTGTGATCTTGAGGGGCACTTCAGCGCAGTTCGGCCTTCTGCCTGTGTTTATTTTGTTTTTCTCAGTACAAAATTCTTGCGTCGCACAGCTTTTTTTTTTCTTGCCTCTGTTTTTACGATTTTTCAAGCTGACAGTTTAAGCTCTTTCTGTTAGTTTCTTTCAGATCGTTTGTTCGCTTCCCTGCTAGTTTTTTGTTTGTTTGTTTGTTTGCTGATTGCCTTTTTTTTTTTCGCCCTTGATATGCATGTCAGCAGTGTCGTGCCTTTCTTGCCAGCCTCGGTCACGCGGCCACAGCGAAGGAGCCGGCAATCCCTGACGGGTGACAAAGCGACGACCACAGTGTCCCAGCTGAGAAACGCCGCAGCGCCGCCCTGGTTCGCGCTGCAGACGCTACAAAAAACCCGCGCACCGAGCAGCGCCAGAAAGCCCGCCAACAAACGCGGCTGTTATCAGAGCGTAAGGCGCGTCACGGCTGGCCGAGCGCGACGCCGCTAGAGCGCGCGCTGTCGCCCCAGCAGCCTCCTCTCGCCGCCGGCTCGCACAGCCGCATCCTGTGTGCGTGAGACGGGCGCCCCTCATACACTGTTTTTTTTTTTTTCCCAGAACGGTACGCTTCTTCTTAGCATTGTCGCCATTTGCAGCCTGCTCTGTAGGTCTCTCGCACGCGACTGGTATTAATACGACAGCTTTAGAAGCCTCATCACGAAGAAAACCCGGCACTGGGGTCTGTCATAGAATTCGCTGATTGGTCGACACAGCTGCCATGTCCTCACATCACGTGACGTTCCACCTGCCACCTCCTGCTCGCCGCCTCTCGAGATTTCCACCTGTCACACCTGCCAATCGACCTTTTATTTCCCTCTACGCTCCACCTCCGCGTAAGAAGCCTCATCACAGAAAAAAAAGCCGACGTTGTGGTCTGTCATAATGACAAAGTTCGCTGATTGATTGAGACAGCTGTGACGTCATCAGGTGACGTGACATACGGTCTGCCACCGCCTCCTCGCCGCCTCTCTATATTTGCACCTGCCAACTGTTCTCCTCTTCCCCCTCGGCATAATAAGTCTCATCACCGATAACTCCAGCCTTGTAGCCTCACAAAATTCGCTGATTGGTCGAGACAGTTATGACGTCATCAGGTCACGCGACGTGACCTGATGACGCATGGACAGAAGAAGACACGAGCACCAGCCAGCAGCCTGCAGATGCCATGGCATCATCACGCGTAATCATGTGATTGTCTTCCTGATTTTTTTTCTTTTCTTTGTCGCGCTATTAAGCTTGACTTTCTTAGTTTGTTTCTTTAGGTGGCGATTCAACGTATACGGTGACGTCTTTTAGGCCACAATTGATTAATGCTGCACGTACTTTGGATGGTTTCACACAAATGCTGCGGCACTAAACGAGTTTGATGTCCTTGTCGCTACTTTTTTGCACGCAGGGATGCAGCGAAGAACGAGAAGACCGGACTGGAGCTGTCCAAACAATGCCCACCAAGTTTGGCCGAAGCCATTCAAACCGTGGTTGGTCCTCCTCATTTCATGTAAGTCAGCCGCGCACGAAAAAAAAAAATCAAGTATATTATCGAGAGCAAGAGAAAAAGAAAGTGGAAGAAAGAAGGAACTGTCGCACGTATTGTTCTCCCCATAGAAGATAGCGCCCTCGAGGCGTCGGAAGTATATAAAAGAAAATAAGCTAGAATGCCACTGCAGCACCGCACATTTTTTTTTTTTTTTCATCAGTATCACTCTTTCGGAAGGAATGGATTATATCTGATAAATTCGTTTAAAGCGGGCAAAGTATTTCCGTTAGCTCAGATCCCTTATCCAAATCCACGCCGCCATCGAAAGACCAACAGGTCCATTCTTTGAGAGCAAACAAGCATTAAAGTATTTTGCGCGGCGGGCTGTGCAGTATCACCCGTTTGAAGGACTTTGCTAGCTGATTGGTCGTGAGAACAACTCAACGTGTTTCACGGTTAACTTTTTTCCTGTGCTGTTATACTTCCCAAGTTCGTGACAAATCATAAACAAGGGGAAAAAACAAATACAGATTTAGCTATATTACAAAACAAGGTAATTATGCTTTTCGCTGTACTTAATGGTCATGTGACTTCAGCATGTACAAAACAATACACGCCGAAGTACATATAACTCAAACCAACGCTGTGTTCCTACAAATAATCGGCATAGAAAACAAAATTTTCTTACTTGCCGAGAATCGCTATGGTGGAAACAAGGTCAGAATATTACGCCCGGCGCTGAAACTTTTCAGAGACCACTGCAGCGTCACTAATGGCCTCAAGTAGTTGTCGAACGAAAATGAAACTCTCCTGAACGCGAAAACGTCAACAGCACCCTCTTGGAGAGCTCTTCAGTTTCCGAGCCATTGAAATTTGCAGGCGCTTCCATGCTCCCTTTATTTTCTATTCAGTTGAGTGCTGATCCCGAAGTTTCTTTGGCGCGCGCGCTATTTTTACCGCCCCTAATCAGCGTGCTTACCCCTTTTGTACACAAAGTCAGCCGAAGCGAAGCACGCGGTTTCCTTGCAGCGAAGAAAAACAAAATAAAATAAAAAACACACGCTAAACGTGTTCGCCCTTAGGCAAGGCGCAGCGTCAACAAGCGTTCGCAGTCCGCCGCGAAAGAAATCAGTAGAAGCGGCTGCTAGAACACTCAGGCGCACGCACGCAGCATCAGACAGAAAGGAGAAGGCGGGGAAGGGGGAGGGGGGAGAGCAGCGCGAGCGATACAGCCGGGACAAGTGACATCAAAACAAAGCCAGCCTCCGCCTGGTGCCATGGAGCATCCGCCTGACTGACCCATCGGCAGGAGCCTGGCTCGGCTTGGCTTGGCGACGCCCGGGAGGCGCAGAAGGAAGAGAGGAGAGCGGACAACACGGCACGCAACAGTGGCCGGAATTACCCGGCCACGGAGGCCGTTAGGAAGATAGGGGAGGAAGGGAACGCGGGCCGTTACCATGACAACGACTTTCCTCTTCGCGTCCCCAAATGGAGGCGCGGGAAGAGAGCCCGCTCGAGCTTTCTAGACACGAGCCTCTTTTCGTTATTCTTTTCCCCATCGCTTCCTTCTCTCCCTCACCCTTTCCCTCCACGAGGCTCCGCGGTGCGTCTCGTCTCTTGCAGGCATCGCCATCCCGATTCTCTTCCTCTCCCTCGATCCTCGCTGTCCTGGTGCTCCACTTTGCGAGCTGTGATGTCATCACTCCCCCGCTACTCCTTGCCTTCTGTGGGGAAGGGATAACTGTCACTCCCTACTTTCCTATTTCCGAGTGGCCTGTCCTCTGCCTCGTTAACGGCGGCTCCTGACACGGGGAGAGCGCGCCGCTAACTCCCCTTCTCTCGTCAGTGGTGTCCCATCCGGTACCATCAGTGACTGCCTTGCGGGACCACACATTCCTATCTGTCCACCCAAGCAAACAAAACAACATGACCAAAAGCTGACCGGCTGAGGGCGGTGAGCGAATGGTCGGAATTTGCTTCTCACGAAGACGTTTCTGAAGAAGTGCGGCTGTACTGAAAAGTGTGTCATCGCTGTGGCAGGGAAAGAGAAAGAGGAGTGGCAAGAAAAGGCTAGCCAGAAAAAAAATGCTCTTCGTTACCCCGAGCTGGAACAGTGAAATACGAGGGTCAGATACATAATGCACGCGATAGTAGAGCGCGTTGCAGTAGTCCATAAAGTTGTGGAAACTAGATTGCTTTCGATACGCCGGTAGCCAGGCGAGATCGACGTCACCAATGCCTTTATGCACGAAATGATTTCAGTTCCGACGTGCTGCGCAGCCTTTTTCCAGATCGAGCTATCCACAATTTTTTTTCCTCATCTGCCAACAGTATGCTTGCCGAAGGTGTGTTTCTGAAGCTGCCATCAAATCGATTTCTCCTCAGGACAAGTTATAGCGTAAATTTATACGCAGAGAAAACGTATTTATTTACCCGCCGCGGTGGCTCAGTGGTTAGGGCGCTCGGCTACTGATCCGGAGTTCCCGGGCTAGAACCCGACTGCGGCGGCTGCGTTTTTATGGAGGCAAAACGCTAAGGCGCCCGTGTGCTGTGCGATGTCAGTGCACTTTAAAGATCTCCAGGTGGTCGAAATTATTCCGGAGCCCTCCACTACGGCACCTCTTTCTTCCTTTCGTCTTTTACTCCCTCCTCTATTTCTTCCCTTGCGGCGCGGTTCAGGTGTCCAACGATATATGAGACAGATACTGCGCCATTTCCTTTCCCCCAAAAAACCAATTATTATTATTATTATTATTATTATTATTATTGTTGTTGTTGTTGTTGTTGTTGTTGTTGTTGTTGTTGTTGTTGTTGTTGTTGTTGTTGTTGTTGTTGTTGTTAGATGCATGAACTCAGCAACCAAAAAATTACAAATTTCTGCAAAATTTTACATATATGTAAAATCAGAGTATTTCTATAATGAAACAACCTGACCGGAATTAATATGGATTACTTTTTTTTTTTTGCCGAACAACGCGACATAAACATTGAGGCAGAACAACTGTAAAATATTCCTGCAGCATATATTGTGACTTCAGGCTTCTGTTCAAGTTGCTCATGCACCTAACGCGCGAGGCACCACATAAGTGCAGATAAGCACAAGTATTGGCAGATGTGTTTGAAATGCCATTAGCATTTCTTCATAGGGAAAGTAGACAACTGTATTCAGTAAGCACCACAGTGCAGCAGTCTCATATTTTTTTTTTTTCAGTTCCGAAGCAGGCAGGTAAGGTTGCACGAGCATTTCGATATAAGGTCACTGATGTCTTGCAGTCGTACAACAAAGGCAGCTTTTGACGCTGTAGGCCAACGCGGCTACGACGTCACCCAAACAGAGACCCATCTGTCTTTTGCCAACTACTCAACGCAAGCAAACGACTGTATACGACGCCTGAGATAAGGTCACTGAGTGCGCTAGCCGTGACGACCGTGCAACAAGGACGCCTCTTAACGCCATTAGATACTCCACAAGGTAGTGCGGCGCCGTTTGTATCTGCCGACTCTTATGACCTTGGCGTTGGGTACAGACGGCGCAGTAAATATTACTATTTTGGAAGCCCGGAGTGAGCTTTTAATCTGGAGAACGGAGGGTAAGCCAGCGTCCGGGTGAAATAGCAACACGTAAATTAGAATCTGTGCGGCAACCAAGCACGGGGACTACAATTAAGAAGCAAATTTGGACAGGATAAATAACTATGTACTTTGATAACGTACTTGTTGTCTCTAGTTTTCCGAAGGCAGGTCAGGCAAAAACAAAAGTCTCAGGAATTTAGTAGAGAGAGCACCGCAGCATAAACCGAAATTTATTCAAGTTGAAGTTTTTACATACATTGTTACATACGTTTACATGAGTTTCTGCGCAAAATAGCCGTGAAAGAAAACATCGAAAAAGAAGGTATTATAGAGCAGAACCATTTCTCTCCGAGTGCCAATTTTGCATTTCATTGTGATTAAAAGTAATTACAGATAAACAAAGATAGTACATACTAGATCCTACAGTACAGGTAAAATCACTCTTTCGCGAAAGCATGCAGCAGCGAAACACAATGCAACAATGTAGGCGTCAATGTCCTGGTGTCCTTCTTTCCTTAGAAGCACGTCTTTTACTAGAAAATGAATACAAATAACATGGACCACGGGATGCGGTATGCGGAGTGCAATATATTTAACGACAGAGTAGCCTCCGCTGAAGGCGTTTTGCGAACACGCCACCTCTTCGCACCAGTGCTAAAGGACATTGCCCGCAAAATACGTGAGCCGAAGGACAGGAAGGGCATAATTGCATTGTGTCGCTTCCGCTTGGCGTCGCGCCAAAAAGCGCCATCTTTTGGTCCGCGACTCAGAGGGTAGAGGGCTAGACAACGTCTCTTCTCTTCTTCGCTTGCTTGCTTGTTGTTGTAGTGGTTTTATTAAAAATAAAGTAAAAAGGAAGGAAAAGATTTTTGCTAGCCCCGGCATTTGCCATTGTGCAGCCTTTCCTGCGTGCGTGAAACGGACAAAGGCGCGCGGTGCCGTTTCCTCCAGCGAGCAACGGGCGTCCCCCTTTCAGGACCCACAAGCGTGCCATTAGTGCGAGTTAATGGACATCAGCAGCCGAGTTCAGGCGAGCAAAAACAGCACCACAGTTAACGTCTTATCAATGGAAACACCGAAGATGCCTGCAGATCAGGGCTAGACTCACTATAGACAACAAGGGCAGACGGCACTAATGGCAGCTGGAAATGTTGCCCCGACACTACTCCGGGCGAAAACGTTGGAGACACAGCGTGATTACAGGGTGTGCGCTCGACTGAAACACGAACATTCGCCGGTACATTAGCGCAGATGCTTGTGTTACGTCAGGAAGTATAGCCACTGTTGCGGTCGTGTGTTCCTTTTCCCGCGTTGACATGTAGTACTCGAACGTCATTTGTCAGGTGCATAGACCTTTTCGAAAACAAAAGTTCGATGGGCTCCGCCATATTAGACCCTGGGCTGTGCTCGTGGTACAGGAAAGGGTCGAAGATTAAGCTTCCCCATGTTCTCCGGTCAGCCCCGAAAACCGGTTTTCCCGAGGGTCGTGCAAAGTTCTATAGCGATGCTTGTATGTTCTTCGAAGTCGATATCAACGCACACACACACAAACAAGAAATATGCAAATATTTCATAAAACAGGATCGAGTTGATGACGTTTAGCTGTTATTAAGGACTGCTTTACGTTTCGGGTTGTTTTAAGTCCTAAAAAACCGGCACAGGAACACATGAGTTATCAGGGAGTAGTATTTGTTTTTTCAGCAAAGCGGATGAACATAATGTAGCGTGTTACTCTTAACAATGTTGTCAGGCGGAGCACAACTGAATGAGCAAAAAACATGTTCAGATTTTCAATAATATTCAACACTGAACGTTGTCTGCGGCTCAATAGTTTTCTTTTTTTACTGAAAACCTTATTCCTGTCTATACTAAGCGGACAAGTGAAAACCGGCGATGGAAAGACAACAAAAGACAAGTCTAAGAGAGGCGCCTGCAAATGCTTGAAAGCGCAGTTTGGCGCAATGGCGACGTGGTGTACATGTCTCGCCAGACGTACGGACTCCAGAAGTTAGACTGAAAGGAGAAAAATGACAGTGAAGAAAGAAGAAGAGACAAATAAAACAAGCAAGAGGAAAGGGTAGAGGGCGCAGCTGACGCTAGAGCATTTCCGGGTCGAAACGTACACAGCGAATAGAACTGAAGACCGCGAAAAGAATGGGGAAGGCTGGGGAAACAAATGGGACGGCGGGGAAAAAGCGACCACTTCCGGGTCTTCTTTATGAATGAGCCAGAGCCGCATGAACGCTTTCTCTGGACGAAGACGCGGCCATCAGTGGTAGGTCTTTAACCCCAAATGTGAAGGGAGGGGAAAATGAAGGGAATAAAGGCACCCGGCATTCTGGAATCCTCCCTTCGAACAAAATCGACGTACCTATGCACGCGAGACATGCGAGGGAAAAGGACAATGCCTCTAGAGAGAGACCGGCGGTGTCAATGACCTTAAACCGCTTGCCGGACATCACCATCAACAGATCAATACGCAGGCTACAAACAGCAAAGCACGAGAAAATACTCTTTCTCCCGCCTCTTCTGTTCTTTGGTCTGCTTTGGCAATTGTTTTTTTTTTTCGTCTTCGTTTGCTTTGTTTATTATCCTTCTTTTGTGCCCTGACCACGACCTGCCGCCTCGAAGAAGAATTCCACCCTCATAAATTGTCGCGGACCCTGAGAGCAAGGCCAGAGGGCCAAAACCGGTGCAGTGCAGGTCGGGGGAATTTGATACCAGCTTACAGTGCGCGTGCAGCTTCGATCGTGAGCAGCTTGATAGCGGAATAATTTATTTAACAGCTTTTGGCGTTCCAGGGTAGAAGGTATTGGAAAGGAGCAGAAAATGGCGCCGCCTAATCGCAGCCATTGATCTCACTTGAGAAGTGGCGCGCAGGTGTGTTCTCGACTGGCACTATCGCCTTAATGCCGCCCCAGCGCCTGTTCTTTTTATCGCGCCGTTGGCGGCAGAATATGCCCTGCACAACGTGTTCGGCTTTCTCGTCTGAAGAAATTTGCAGGAGCAAAGAAAAAGAGAAACTATAGCGCTGTTTAGCGAGCGATAAAAATGTCTGTGCTTGACCGCTGATACCGTCGGCCTACCGTATGTTCCGTTGCACAAGTCGCGTCTTTCACTGGTGCCGCTTAGGCAATGTCGCGACTCATGTATTTGATGTAAAAAATATTGGACATTGGAGACCCCGTAGAATATCTGATACGGGTCCCAATTGGGCTTATTTTTGGGAATGTGGCGGAGTGCTTGAAGGTTGCTTCACTTCCGCCACCGGTTCGCCCGGTATTGCACTGCCTCCGGGATCGGCCTGGGTCATTATACCGCGCGTCTTTTCTATCCTGTCTTTCTATCCCATCTTTGAACTCTCCTACTATCTGCACGTGGTAGTGATTGTGGCTCGGCTTGAGCCAGTGGGCAGGCCTGTGCGCTATCCTTTTCTTTCTTCCTGGAAACAACAGACAGACAGACGCGTGAAAAGTGCGGTGAAATGTGGTTACCTGAAACTCATCGCATTATCTCATTATACTGATAAGGTAATCAGAAACAGTATGATATATAGCCTAGTCACGTCGAATCAGCCTGCTATCGGATGGCCTAAAGCGTTCTCCGCTTTGAGCCGCCGCGGTGGCTGAGTGGTTATGGCGCTCGGCTGCTGGCCCGAAAGACGCGGGTCGAATTGCGATGGAGGCGAAATTCCAGAGGCCCGTGTACTGTGCGATGTCAGTGCACGTTAAAGAACCTCAGGTGGTCGAAATTTCCGGAGCCCTTCACTACGGCGCCCCTCCTGAGTTGCTTTCGGACGCTAAAATAAACTATGCTAAAATACTAGTATATCTGCAGTTTCTTTTTCTCACAAAGTCGGACAGCCCGGACTTGCCCAGGACCGCAGTGTTACTCTGAATCGCTTCTGACGAAGGATTGCTTAGGGTTGAACTTGACGCTGGTTAGAGCGTACGAGCTTTGAGTCGAACTCTTCAGTTGAGAGTGAAACACAAACCACCTTTGCAGGCTGAGTGTTCGAAACTGAGTTTGCCCCTGAAAGGGCGTAGCGGGGTTTGCGGAGCCTCCTCCAAGCACACATCCCTGAAGAAGCCGGGCGCCGGGCTGGGGGTGGCTTGTAGCCATTTTTACCGGTAGGTGTCCGGCGGTGGGTTTCGAACCAACCACCTCCCGCAGCCGAAGCGGACGCCAAGACCACTAGGCCACGACTCATATCCCGAGTCGCTTTGGGACGTTAAACCCCCATAAACCATAAACCGTTCTCCGCTTGAAAGCTTTGATATAAAATATAAATGTTGCAAATTTATGAATCCGCTATTATCGAAAACCTGGTGTAAGGAAAGGTGTAAAGTTATTTCGTTTACACGCCACAAATTACGCGCCAAGAAGGTCCTGAGTATAGAGTGCGACTCATGCAAAGGCGGTAGCTCCGGTTTGCGAAATGTTTTGAGAAAAAACAGTTCGTCGTCGGATGCGAGTTATAGACCGTAAAATGCGGTATTTATTAGGAGGAAAAAAAAAATACCGAATAGCAAGACATTTCTGCTGAGGTTCGATTTACGCTTACACGAGAAGAGCGTATTGCAAGCTTCTTATCGCCCCGCGTCCGTTCGATTTATTGAGAAAACAAAAACAAAACGTCATATGAAACATTCGCAGACTTCCTTGTTCGTACATACTGCACCGTCCGGATGCAACGACGAGTTGGCTGTTCGGTTGGCTGCCGTTTGGCAAACACTTCGACCGCCCGAAGTGATGGTTTTAAGGACGGGCGATTGTTAGCACGCTTTCTGGGTTCTCGAGAGGTGCTCTTCGGAAAGATAAAAGAGCCCGTTCCCAACGCAGACGTATCTTGAAGCACGGCGCCAGTAACCGAGCAGGCAGATCAGCTCGTCGTCGCGGCAGATAACTGGCATAAGTGCACGCGTGTTTCCCCCAGGTATACACCGAGCCGGCCCGGGGGGCAGTCACCTTGGTCACGTTGCCATGGGCGCATTATGTATACGCAGCTGCCGACACACGGCCTCGAAAACGAGGGAGTTCGGGGAATACGATCGCTTCTCCTCTCCTCTTATGCCTCTCTCTCTCTGCCGGCCAGTCCGAGCGGTTGTCCACCTGTGTTTGGAGCCCCATTAAAAGCGCGCGCGCGAGACGTGCGTCCCAGGGTCAATAACACTTGTTCGGAGCGCAGGTGGTAAGTGGCCTCATAATGGAAGAACTGCGTGGGGGGGGGGAGATGGCAAACAATCCGGACCTTCCTTCGGGGACGAGGCGATTGCAGCTGTGCGCATGCAGTGCGATAAAAAGCTGTAAGTTGCAGAAGAAAGCGGATAAATTAATCGAAAAAGAAACGAATCTATTTACGCGCAGATGTTTGAAGTAGCACAGCAGCAAAGAGATGCTCAAACGTGGTAACCGACGGCTTTTGAAGCACGTAAATGTGCGTCAAAATACTTGTGTTCCAACTGTTGAGGTACGTACAAAAAACGATCTGTCTGAAGTTTAAAGTTCTCTATAGGCATCATCTGTCCAGAGGATAACTTTTTTAATATACTTATGGAGTAATAATTTCGTTCAATGCGGATGTTATGGTCCCGTCGATATCGGAGCTACCGGTAGCACCGTTAGTTTGTTTGCATTCAGCAAACATCCGAATGACCGTAAGCTCGCTCATGTTGCACTGATAAGCTGATTAAATAATTACGTAATCAATAATTCAACTGATTGATTGGTTGATTGATTGATTGATTGATTGATTGATTGATTGGTTGATTGATTGATTGATTGGTGAAGCAGGGTAAAAAACTGGGTGAACAACACATGGTCATTTGCTGCAGGTTTAGCTCATAAGTGTAACCGTAAGCTCTGTCATAAGCTAACAGAGCAAGAGGTAGGTGCTATAGCCACGAACAACTCCAGGTATTCCTTTTCCTACTAAGTAAAGCTTGCTCGCGAAAATTTTTGTGTTCCTCTTTCACCAGAAATTTGCGTGACTGCCGTTTCTGTGTCGCGGTTTTTACAAAGGGCGCATGTATACAAAC
This sequence comes from Amblyomma americanum, assembly GCF_052857255.1. Lineage (NCBI taxonomy): Eukaryota > Metazoa > Arthropoda > Arachnida > Ixodida > Ixodidae > Amblyomma > Amblyomma americanum. The sequence continues at coordinate 128,370,399 of NC_135500.1, forward strand.
TCGTCACAAATCGAGGTCGCGCAACCCACCCGTGAGGAACAATGCATATCGACGTTGGCATTTGAGCCCGGCCCGCTACGCTGCACACGCTGCGGCGGTTGATGCCTGCTATCGCCCACACCCGTGAACGGCACCCGTGCTCACAGTCACGTGGGCTGCCGCGCTCCGCAGGTTGCGACAGCCGGCACAAAAGCGTAGCGGCTGTGATACACTATGACGCGGAAGCGAACTTGGCGCCTCGGGGGTCCTCGCCTCTGCGATGTGTAAGGTAGGGGACAGTGAACCCGTCCACGTAGTCGGCGCCGCCGCTGCTTCTACCGCTGCTGCGGTTCGATAACACAGCTTGCGCGTTACACATACGCGCAGGTTCCGGACGTCACATTGTTCCGTGCAGCGCGACCAAGCCTGCAGCCGCCTCTGCTCACGGCTCTGCGTACGCATTCTCAGTGTTTCCGCATCCCCGGGCGCTTTTGTATGCCCCGCCACTGTTCTCCCTCCATGTGCACATGTATTTTTCTTCTCGATAAGCGTCTGCTGCACAAGCTATTTGCGCGGCATTTCTGCTCTGTTTCAGGGATCTTTCCACTTACATCTTCACTTCCACCGCGTTACTATATACAGTCAGTATTCACTCCAGCCCAGCGGCGCACTTCAGGTCACTCTTTTTTTCCTGTCTGTCGAACTGCAACTGGACTACGAGTCCGTAAGCAGGTGCAGGTAATCACTGAGTGAAAGTACTGTAACACCGTGTCATTTGCCCGCCGTAACCGGCTCACTCGTCGTTAGTAGACGTCATCATCCTTCTTTGCCCCCTAAAGAGCCACGCTCGCCTTAACGTGCTTCCACGATTAGCGCGCGGCGAATAATGACGCAGCAATTATGGCTGCCCTCGAGTTCGACTAGCTCCGAACAGCATAGCAGAGCCAGTGCACGGAACTCGGGAGCGACTCTGTCGTCGGCGGGCGCGCCGAGTGCTCATCGCGCCTGACTGCACGCCTCCGTGCGGTCGAAACCCGGCGTGCGACGCAGGTGGCCCGATTGCCTCTGAATGGTCGGTCGGTCGCTCGCTCCCGTCGAGGAGTGTGTTGTGTCTCTTCTCGGGTGAAGTGTGTGTCTCTCCGACGAGCGCAAGGCGTACACGCGTCGTCGAATGCGCTCGACTTGCTCCGGAAAAACAGCCCTCAGTCACGTTCCGAACACTTGGGCGCGCGCAGGGAGACCTAACTGGAACAGTTCTCGTGCGTGGTTTATTTTTTTGTGTGTGAGTGTTTGATTCGCGTTTATAGTCTGCCTGTCTGAAGACGAGTTCGTAGGTTGTTGTGACACGCGGCAGCTTTGAGAAGAAAAAAAGAAACCATAGTGAGCACAAAATGAATAAAACGAAGAAATGCCGAGACGGCGCCGCTTATATAAACCTTGAAGCAGCGAGATGCTGTCGGACGACGTACTCCAAGCAGTTTTTGGTTTTCAGCTAGCAGTACTCTCAGAAATGATGATGATGATGTCCTCGGGCTGAATGGCTCGTACTCACGGCGGGGGATTGGCCAGGGTGCATTGCTGATACAAACGCACACATCGGCGAGGAGTGGAGTAATTGGATAATTTTGTGACGAAGACTCGAATTTATATTAAAAAAGGGGATAGAAAAAACGGAATTAAAAAAGCTGTGAATTCACATTCTAGCATAACAATCTACCTGATGCAACTATATATCCGTGAATAAAATCGCACACTGATTTCAATGCATATATATCTACTGGCGTTTGCCCCGAAGGAGAGGACAGAACTTCACAAACCGGCGTCTTCTTTTTTTTTTTTTTTTTCAATCATGTAGAAGAAGTTTTGCGCACGGATGCTCTCGAGCGAGCAACGTTCATCACTCCCACGCCAACGACCTACACGGTTACACGCAGAGCCTCAAGCGCATATTAGGTGTACTGCGATCAAGCGTTCGATGCGCATGCGTAAAATATGGTCTCCCTGCCTCGAAAGCGCTTTGGGGGTTCACTATAACTTGGCTGTAATGTAAGCATACCTACATAATATAACCCAGCTGCAGCTTAACGTAACTATACAGATCGTCAGGATGAGTCGCACCGCACCAATAGACAAGAAGACGCGAGCGGTATTTTACTGCACGAACACGGTGACACAACGACAGTGGCAAAAAAAAAACGAAGAAAAAGCCCGCCGCAAATGTGCCGTGGCTGCGTTTCAAGCATTGCCCGTACCTGCTCTGAAGTATGCTACAGATAGATAGAACTTCGCTTTCTTAATTCGCCTGTTTATCTCGGTGGTGAAATCGACTGGACAGTATTTTTTTTATGAAATAATTCTTGCACTATAAGTGTGTACAAAGTCAGGGAAAAGAGGCACGTGTGCAAGATGATGAGCAGGCACTGTTTACGTCTGCGTCTGCCTAAGCCTAGTTTTAAACACGTTGATTTGCTTTTAAACAGTATACCAGCCAGATCGCAATATGCTGTATTTCAGAGCAATCGGTACCTTTAAGGCAAGCGTAGCAGGGGTCGCAAAAGGTCAGGTCGGCGGATGAGATTAGGAAGTTTGTGGGTAAGGTGGCCGCAACTGGCACAGGACGCATTTAATCGGAGGGATATGGTAGAGGCGTTTGTCTTGCAGTGGACGGAAAGTTATGTTGATGATTATAATGAGAATGACGTTAACCTTGCGATTTTTTTTAATTATTAGCAATGAGCGTACGCTTCCGTAGTCGCCAGGCGTATATAGGTTAGTTTAATCTTTGTCCTGAGCTACATGCGCACTGACAACATAAAAACAACAGGCACTTGTAATTGTTTATTTTTTTCACATGCTGGTTTACGCGGGAAGGAGAAGAAAACTGGATATATATATATATATATATATATATATATATATATATATATATATATATATATATATATATATATATATATATATATATATATATATATATATATATATATGACTCACGGTAAAACAAAATCAGTTTGGTTTATAGGGTAGGGGTCTAATGTCCCACAGCGACTCAGGCTATGAGGTACGCCGTAGTGAAAGGCTCCAGAATTTTCGACCACCTGGGGTTCTTTATCGTGCACTGACATCGCACAGCACACGGGCCTCTAGAATTCCGCCTCCATCGACATTCGAACGCCGCTTCCGGGATCGAACCCGCGACTTTCGTGTCTGCAGCCGAGCACCATAACCACTGAGCCACCGCGGTGGCTGAGCGAGTAATCGATCGATTTACTGACTAATGAATTTAATAAGTATCGATTTATTGAAAAAACGCTGCCCTTGTAATATCAACCCAGTTAAGAATATAAGTTTCTACGATGCTGACGCGGAAGGACTGAAGGTTAGTAAAGAAAGAAACTCCGACTATAGAGAGAAAAGCTGAGAAGTATTAGCGGGGAAAGGGGAGATCAAAGGGGAGATCGCAGCAATGCGCTCTGCGCCGTCGACTAAACGAATCCGGCGCCAAGGAGAGGGAGTGAGCTCGAAGATTAGCGCAGAGTTGCGCGTCTCTCGGCCGAAGTCGCCTCGTCCGCGCGCCCGTCTCGCGCACGCACCCCCGCTCCATAGGTCGTTTCTAATCTCGGCCCAATTGGTTGCCGGCCGCTGCTGGCTCAGCAGAACAGACAGCGGCTCGAAACTCATTCCAGGTGCAGCTCCATCTTGACGACCTCTCACCTTCTCCACAAAGCTATAGCTCTCCTTCTCCTCGGAGTCTGTCTCAGCGCTCGCTTGAGAGAGAGAGAGAGAGAGAGGAAAGAGAGAGAGAGAGGGAGAGAGGAAGTAGCGGGGAACATTGCAAGGAGCGCTTACGAGAGCTGACGCCAACGCGGACGTCAATAATGCGCTCTCAGAGCGCCTGGCGCCAGGTATGTGCGAAGGTGCCATGGCCGACCAGACGGCTTCGCATCCAATTAAAACGGAAGTTCCGCGAGGGCGCCCCTGCGCGCGAAAGTCCTGGAGCACCCGGCTCCAACAACCCCCCCCCCCCCCCTCTCTCTCTCTCCTTGCCCCTCCCACAATTCTCCACATCACATCACCATGCACGACCACGCGTTTCGACCCTGTTCCTATACATCCATACGCTTGCTTGATTCCGACTCTCGCGGTCTCCGATGCTTGTCAGCGCGCGTTCCGACGCCACGCGCCGCTCCCCGTACGCTCTCGTTTCGTGGGAAACGTCAGGGCGCAGTCGTTATGGAGCGACCCTCCCCCCCCCCCCCCCCCCGCCCCCCTTACGACACTGTACACGCGCCCCACATATACGAGCGGGGCAGTAGTTGTGTCCCGTGAAACACTGCGTTGTGCATGGACTGGACTAGATTAGGTTTGATGTTTGTTGATTGCTGCGGCGTAATAGGCGCGGTTCGGGCGCTCGCTGGAAATGAGGTGGAAGGACGTTGATTAAGTCTATTAGATAAACACGAAATGAGTGCTGTTTATCTGCGCCTTATCTGAAGTAAGGTGGCAAATCGGGAGTAAGTCGAGAAATGTGAGCTGCACCTTCCGCCTCCGACGAAGAGCGTCAGTTTGAAAGAACTTAACTTTCGTAACTTAATTCGCCGCTCGCACCCGTTTGCGGAGCTGGCAAGAGGCCACCCATCTTGCCTTCCGGTGCAAGAGCCTCTGGTGACGTCTCGGCGATTAGTATTCCGAAACAGCCCGTTTAACGCGCGTGGCAGAGTGCGTGGTGCAAGCATATAGCGAGCGCTTTACTCCCAAAGCGTTTACGCATTTTGCAAGTTGAGGAAAGGGGGAAAGAGTAGAGTAGGTGGTGGTGGTAAAAACGTTTATTTCCTCTGAAAAGAGGGAGTTATATGGAGGGTGCTCTGGAGTCAGGCTTAGTGCCCTTCCCCTCACAATCACTAGGTGGAGTCCCTAGTACGGGACCCCAGTGGCTTCCGCTGCCGCCATAGTAGCGAGAGTTTTTGAGAACGGTAACAGCCGTTTTGGAGTCCAAAAACTCTTCATGCTACTAGAACTTTTCTATTTCTTTGTGTTTTTTTTTACTTGGAAACCGCAGACTGGCGAGCCAGTTGGCCCTCCCTTTTTTTGTGCCTTTAATCGCGCCTTCCACTTCAATTAAGCCTACATTGACAGGACATTCTTCACCACACTAAAACACGAACTGGCCTATAGGGCAGACCCGCCGCGGTGGCTCAGTGGTTAGGGCGCTCGACTACTGATCCGGAGTTCCCGGGTTCGAACCCGACCGCGGCGGCTGCGTTTTTATGGAGGAAAAACGCTAAGACGCCGTGTGCTGTGCGATGTCAGTACACGTCAAAGATCCCCAGGTGGTCGAAATTATTCCGGAGCCCTCCACTACGGCATCTAATTCTTCCTTTCTTCTTTCACTCCGTCTCTTATCCCTTCCCTTACGGCGCGGTTCAGGTGTCCAACGATATATGAGACAGATACTGCGACATTTCCTTTCCCCAAAAAACCAATTATTATTATTATTATTATTATTATTATTATTATTATTATTATTATTATTATTATTATTATTATTATTATCATATGGCAGTAAAAGAAGATTAAGCTGTCTTCTAACGCGCTCTCTTTTAGGGACAGGGTATGCTGGCCAAGCTATTGGGTAAATTTCCATCACTAAACATGCGGAACACTGAAGGTTGGCAATGTAAACAAATTCTCCCTTCAAAACATGCGAGGTTTGATCAGTTACAAATATTTTAACCAAAGTTTCAGCCTCCCCTATTTGCAGACCTCAAGGCCTCCGGTGCCGCGTCTAATACCCTCCTCCCATTGCTAACTGCAATCAAGTTACTACGCTTTGCAGTGGGAATATTCCTCCGTTGCCGATAGTAAGCATTCCGTATGTTTATAGTGATCGAAATCTACTCCTGGTGTTTGGCAGCATACCCTGCCCCTAAAAGGGATTGCGCTAGAGGACAGCTTACTCTTTCTTTTACTCCCATACAAGCTTATTCGTGTTCAGAGTGTTCTTAATTGTCTCAATGTAATTACAACTGTCGACGTGCCAAAATGGCGCCCAAAGACCCGCGGACATTTCTTGCTTTCATACAGTCTGCCATGTTTCCAGGAGATGAAAACCAACATGCTCATTTCGTTGCCAGCGCGTTAACGGAAACCAAGAGAGTAGGAGCGGCCAGTGTGGTTTGCTAATTCGGTTCATTTACATGAGCAGCAAACCACAGATGTGCCGGCGAAGCAGCCGCAAGTTGACGAACCGAAATGCATGACCCCTCACGTATACGCCGCGTCCAACCGTGCTTCAAATACGCTGTTGTTGATGCTCCTGCTGTTCAGGCGCGCGTTTAGCCTTGCGTTGCTATGCCGGTTTTGCTGTCTTTCCAAGGCTGTACCTTTGGAACGAACGCGTTTATATGATTCCAAAAATGGGAACAGTTCCCGCCCCTCTATAACCCCTTTTTTGTCCTCCTTTGTGCTCAGTAGAAAAAGGAATAAGCTTTTGAGTACGCTGCCAATAAATTCGGCCACTAGAATCCTCTAATCGCAGGAGCAGATTTGACAGCAGCTTTTGGGGGCACCTCTCCTATTTGGGCTTGCACACCCAACAATTCTGGACAAAGACATTTTTTTAATGGGCAAAAAGTTTATAGACTCAGTCTTTTTAAAATATATTATAAGATTTCGCTTTAAATATCAATATATCCGCAGTTCTTCCTTCGACAGGCTTGAGTTTTTTTTTTTTTGGACCCTCGACCACAATAATTATATGGGAGTGCACACAATCACCAGGCAGGGCGAATAAAATAGATTGTAGAGACGCCTGGGAGACTTTGCTGCGTAGCCCGGACCCTGAGCACCAGCTCCTCGCCGTCCAACTGGCTGAAGAGGCCACCGGGATTCAAGAACACGCCAGCATCTGACGCGGCGGCCCTATCCACCCCAATTCCTCCTGGCCCTCATTCTCTACTGAGAAGGAGAGCCGGAGGGTAAGATGAGGTCGTCTTCTTCTGTTGGACAAAAAAGTTTTTCACTCACTCACTCCTAGTAAGGTTTTTGCTATCTTCAAAAGCGTTCCCCATTGATTTTCTATGCCAGTTCTAACTGCTCGATGCGGGCGATGGAAGAAACTTAAAAGAAAGATTTTGCCGCACACCGGAAGAATAGACCAATACCTTCAATACTTCCATAACAGTACCTAACAATTTTCCGTTATTCAAAATTTTTGTCCAAGAATGCTAGACGTGTATTTTTTAGCTTTGTTCGCCGAGAAAACGACCGCAGATGCAGTTTCCTCATGGAAAACATGGCTGTCACCTCCTTCCCCCGCCCAAGTTTCCTGCGTGGTGTCTTAAAGTGATTCCAGCTTCGTACGTATATTTCGATCTATTTTTAACTCCGAACTGTAATCGTACCTAAATCTAATCCTGTAGTATAATCTCGGGCACATTAAGTTTCCATTTAGCCTAACATATCGTACTTAGTTTAAGTGTAGTCTCGTGCAGTAAGTACGCCGGCCTCCGCGCACCTAAGCCATATAAATCTCGCTATAATCCTGGGCACACGCGCCCTTATTGCCAAAGTATGACAGTCTGGCCAGACGAGCGACGCTATAAGGCCGACCGACGACGAGGAGCGGCTTCTCAGAGTAAAGGTATTGGGGACGCATTAGGCCGCACGTCCGTGCGCTGACTCCGTGTTCTTCGTATACACGACGGGTATTAGCGGCCCTTAGTGACCCGTCAGTCTCGACGTGCTCTATACCGGTATCGGATAAAGGTGAAGGGAAGGACGGAATGACTCGAATCGATTTGAGGATTTCTTCGTCCACACACGAAGTTGCGGCCGAAGGCCAATTTTTCCCAGCTTGAGGTTGCTTTTTTTTTTCCTCTCTCGATAAACGACGGCGCGTCGGGGCGATCGAACCGCCGGGATGAGCCTCCCCGCGTGCCGAGATCCCCCGAGGAATTTTAACGAGGACGCGCCGCGGCCTTCCCTTCGACGGATGCATAGAAGTGGAGCGGCAGTATACGTGAGGCAGCAGTGTAAGCAAACACGGCCGACGGCAGTATTTCGCTCACGTTATCTTCGCCTCGTTATCCGCCGTTTCAAATCCAGATTCCCTCTATACCTCTATGATATATATATATATATATATATATATATATATATATATATATATATATATATATATATATATATATATATATATATATATATATATATATATATATATATATATATATATATATATATAACCAGTCATTCTATTAACCAATCAGTCAGCCAATAAATCATTCAACTATGTTGTCAATCAATCTACTTAAACAATCAGTAGCCGTTATGGTCGACGAAATTGCAAATTATATTAGTTACGTGCAGTAACCCCCATAACCCATAAATTATAATTTTCTCCGAAGACCAGCGCACTTTGCTGAAAGAAACAGGCAAAGTGCGCTGGTTTTCGGATAAAATTATAATTAATGGGTTATGGGGGTTACTGCACGTAACTAATATAATTTGCAATTTCGTCGACCATAACGACAACTACTCATTGTTTGAGTAGATTGATTGATTGATTGATTGATTGACAACATAGATGAATGATTTATTGGCTGACTGATTGGTTAATCGATTGAGTGATTGCCTGATCGATTGATTTATTGAAGATAAATAAAAACAATGCGGAACGGACGTGAACTTTACTTTTTGTACAGTTTCCTGAGCGATCACACGTAAGACAGCAGTTCGGATAAACTGTCGCCGTGGTTAAGGATTAATGCTGCTGATCGTATAAACATATCGAAAGAGTATTTCGGCGCAAACGCCTACTCGCCCCGGCTTAGATATTACGCAAGCAGACTGGAAAAAGAGTGGTGGCGACCGTTCCCAGAAGATGAAAGGAACGGTGAGAGCTGCACGTTCAGCACGAGGCGAAGCACAACTCCTACGCCTTTCACCGATAGGGGCAGGATGCCAAGAAACTAACGCGCCGCCAGAGATGAGGAAACAAAGACCCATAAGTTAATATTTTGGCGAACTGTAGCTGCCGGGGTTGCGAAACTATGACATTTGGGCTTCGCACCCACTTTGCGCAAGTCTTCCATTGGGCGCACTATACGATATAAATGCGGTAAAAGCCCACCTTTGTGCTTAGCATTAAGCAACTATGGACCTGTTTCATCCCCATTCCCAATGTAGGCATCGACCCGCTGCGAGCCATAATTAAGTATAGGAGAACAAAGATTACTCGGAGTGGCTTCCGCTATTGGGTAAATTTCCATCACTAAACATGCGGAACACTGAAGGTTGGCAATGTAAACAAATTCTCCCTTCAAAACATGCGAGGTTTGATCAGTTACAAATATTTTAACCAAAGTTTCAGCCTCCCCTATTTGCAGACCTCAAGGCCTCCGGTGCCGCGTCTAATACCCTCCTCCCATTGCTAACTGCAATCAAGTTACTACGCTTTGCAGTGGGAATATTCCTCCGTTGCCGATAGTAAGCATTCCGTATGTTTATAGTGATCGAAATCTACTCCTGGTGTTTGGCAGCATACCCTGCCCCTAAAAGGGATTGCGCTAGAGGACAGCTTACTCTTTCTTTTACTCCCATACAAGCTTATTCGTGTTCAGAGTGTTCTTAATTGTCTCAATGTAATTACAACTGTCGACGTGCCAAAATGGCGCCCAAAGACCCGCGGACATTTCTTGCTTTCATACAGTCTGCCATGTTTCCAGGAGATGAAAACCAACATGCTCATTTCGTTGCCAGCGCGTTAACGGAAACCAAGAGAGTAGGAGCGGCCAGTGTGGTTTGCTAATTCGGTTCATTTACATGAGCAGCAAACCACAGATGTGCCGGCGAAGCAGCCGCAAGTTGACGAACCGAAATGCATGACCCCTCACGTATACGCCGCGTCCAACCGTGCTTCAAATACGCTGTTGTTGATGCTCCTGCTGTTCAGGCGCGCGTTTAGCCTTGCGTTGCTATGCCGGTTTTGCTGTCTTTCCAAGGCTGTACCTTTGGAACGAACGCGTTTATATGATTCCAAAAATGGGAACAGTTCCCGCCCCTCTATAACCCCTTTTTTGTCCTCCTTTGTGCTCAGTAGAAAAAGGAATAAGCTTTTGAGTACGCTGCCAATAAATTCGGCCACTAGAATCCTCTAATCGCAGGAGCAGATTTGACAGCAGCTTTTGGGGGCACCTCTCCTATTTGGGCTTGCACACCCAACAATTCTGGACAAAGACATTTTTTTAATGGGCAAAAAGTTTATAGACTCAGTCTTTTTAAAATATATTATAAGATTTCGCTTTAAATATCAATATATCCGCAGTTCTTCCTTCGACAGGCTTGAGTTTTTTTTTTTTTTTGGACCCTCGACCACAATAATTATATGGGAGTGCACACAATCACCAGGCAGGGCGAATAAAATAGATTGTAGAGACGCCTGGGAGACTTTGCTGCGTAGCCCGGACCCTGAGCACCAGCTCCTCGCCGTCCAACTGGCTGAAGAGGCCACCGGGATTCAAGAACACGCCAGCATCTGACGCGGCGGCCCTATCCACCCCAATTCCTCCTGGCCCTCATTCTCTACTGAGAAGGAGAGCCGGAGGGTAAGATGAGGTCGTCTTCTTCTGTTGGACAAAAAAGTTTTTCACTCACTCACTCCTAGTAAGGTTTTTGCTATCTTCAAAAGCGTTCCCCATTGATTTTCTATGCCAGTTCTAACTGCTCGATGCGGGCGATGGAAGAAACTTAAAAGAAAGATTTTGCCGCACACCGGAAGAATAGACCAATACCTTCAATACTTCCATAACAGTACCTAACAATTTTCCGTTATTCAAAATTTTTGTCCAAGAATGCTAGACGTGTATTTTTTAGCTTTGTTCGCCGAGAAAACGACCGCAGATGCAGTTTCCTCATGGAAAACATGGCTGTCACCTCCTTCCCCCGCCCAAGTTTCCTGCGTGGTGTCTTAAAGTGATTCCAGCTTCGTACGTATATTTCGATCTATTTTTAACTCCGAACTGTAATCGTACCTAAATCTAATCCTGTAGTATAATCTCGGGCACATTAAGTTTCCATTTAGCCTAACATATCGTACTTAGTTTAAGTGTAGTCTCGTGCAGTAAGTACGCCGGCCTCCGCGCACCTAAGCCATATAAATCTCGCTATAATCCTGGGCACACGCGCCCTTATTGCCAAAGTATGACAGTCTGGCCAGACGAGCGACGCTATAAGGCCGACCGACGACGAGGAGCGGCTTCTCAGAGTAAAGGTATTGGGGACGCATTAGGCCGCACGTCCGTGCGCTGACTCCGTGTTCTTCGTATACACGACGGGTATTAGCGGCCCTTAGTGACCCGTCAGTCTCGACGTGCTCTATACCGGTATCGGATAAAGGTGAAGGGAAGGACGGAATGACTCGAATCGATTTGAGGATTTCTTCGTCCACACACGAAGTTGCGGCCGAAGGCCAATTTTTCCCAGCTTGAGGTTGCTTTTTTTTTTCCTCTCTCGATAAACGACGGCGCGTCGGGGCGATCGAACCGCCGGGATGAGCCTCCCCGCGTGCCGAGATCCCCCGAGGAATTTTAACGAGGACGCGCCGCGGCCTTCCCTTCGACGGATGCATAGAAGTGGAGCGGCAGTATACGTGAGGCAGCAGTGTAAGCAAACACGGCCGACGGCAGTATTTCGCTCACGTTATCTTCGCCTCGTTATCCGCCGTTTCAAATCCAGATTCCCTCTATACCTCTATGATATATATATATATATATATATATATATATATATATATATATATAACCAGTCATTCTATTAACCAATCAGTCAGCCAATAAATCATTCAACTATGTTGTCAATCAATCTACTTAAACAATCAGTAGCCGTTATGGTCGACGAAATTGCAAATTATATTAGTTACGTGCAGTAACCCCCATAACCCATAAATTATAATTTTCTCCGAAGACCAGCGCACTTTGCTGAAAGAAACAGGCAAAGTGCGCTGGTTTTCGGATAAAATTATAATTAATGGGTTATGGGGGTTACTGCACGTAACTAATATAATTTGCAATTTCGTCGACCATAACGACAACTACTCATTGTTTGAGTAGATTGATTGATTGATTGATTGATTGACAACATAGATGAATGATTTATTGGCTGACTGATTGGTTAATCGATTGAGTGATTGCCTGATCGATTGATTTATTGAAGATAAATAAAAACAATGCGGAACGGACGTGAACTTTACTTTTTGTACAGTTTCCTGAGCGATCACACGTAAGACAGCAGTTCGGATAAACTGTCGCCGTGGTTAAGGATTAATGCTGCTGATCGTATAAACATATCGAAAGAGTATTTCGGCGCAAACGCCTACTCGCCCCGGCTTAGATATTACGCAAGCAGACTGGAAAAAGAGTGGTGGCGACCGTTCCCAGAAGATGAAAGGAACGGTGAGAGCTGCACGTTCAGCACGAGGCGAAGCACAACTCCTACGCCTTTCACCGATAGGGGCAGGATGCCAAGAAACTAACGCGCCGCCAGAGATGAGGAAACAAAGACCCATAAGTTAATATTTTGGCGAACTGTAGCTGCCGGGGTTGCGAAACTATGACATTTGGGCTTCGCACCCACTTTGCGCAAGTCTTCCATTGGGCGCACTATACGATATAAATGCGGTAAAAGCCCACCTTTGTGCTTAGCATTAAGCAACTATGGACCTGTTTCATCCCCATTCCCAATGTAGGCATCGACCCGCTGCGAGCCATAATTAAGTATAGGAGAACAAAGATTACTCGGATAAAGCATTAAGGTTCGGCAAAGCCCGCCGAAAATTTACATATTTCATCGCCCACATCCTCTCCACGCTCTTCCTTAACTGCATATTTTTTTTTCTCGTTTTTCCACATTTGTCCGAAGAAAAAGAGTACCTTGCGGCACCGCGTCGTTAAAAAAGCTCGTACATCAATCATATTAGAATTTCCCTTGTGTGCACACGCAGCGGACTTATATTACCCGAAAATTGACGGACACTGTAAATGCGAAATTCCCCGGCGGCGGCATGCTGGGGTCATTAGTGAAATCCGTGCTTCTCTTGCTCCCTACACACATACACGGCCGAGCGATCGCAGCGCCTTCCATTAGCGGGGCAGCGCGTTAAAAAGCGGACGAATCGAACGCGCCTGTTCGCGCAGAAAGGTCAATAATGAATATACTAAGAAATAAAGCAGTAGAAGGAAATAAACATCCAAAGAAAGATAGAAAGGAAAAGAACGAACAATGAACGCGGATTCAAGGCAAGGCCTCGTAGCAAGTGCTGCTTCTGTATAGACTTAACAACCGGCGTAATTCCCGACGCACTGGAAGCAAGCAGACCCAGTTTCCATGTGCGCCGGCGTTATGCTGCGACTGTCCCCTTTGTGCTGGAGTTGCTGCTGCTGTTCATCTCTCTAGAACCCTTCCTTCATCCCCCCACCATCCTACCCTTCTACCGCGGATGGTTCTCTCGATACCGCTGGCCTTTGTGATGCATATGCAAGCGCGCTTTTTGGCGCCAACGCGTGTAACAATGCGCGCCAAAAAGAAGAAGGAAGCGGCTTCGGCGAACGTCTCAGCGGAGCTGCCTTGAGAGAAGCTGTTCGAGAATCGCCGAGAGGAGGATGTTAGAAGTGGGGGGGGGGGACGGACTGCCATCGCGTAAGGCACCATCCGCATGTGATCCAATTTGAGCACGACAGCATACCGCTTATACTTTCCCTCACCCCCCCCCCCCCCCCTTTCACTCCACTCCCCCCGTTTCGGCCCGTCCTGGTGCCCTTTTGTGTCGTCGAAGAGAGCTGGAACCGCGCGAGATAGACCCTCGCTACGGCTACGCAGGCAGCAATAAGCAGTGTAAGAAGAAGCAGGGGATTATGCCGTTGCCACCGTCGCCACCGCCTATAGGGACCGATGGGTTGGTGAAAGGAAGGAGCGGCTGGGTCGGGGGAGGCTGGGAAGAGCATATACCCTGCATATCCCATTATCTGTCCGGCGGGAGCGCTGCTGCTGCCCCCGGGTGCGGGTCCACGACGCGTGGGCACTGGGGCGCTGAGCTAAGCTGATTGGAAGAACTGCGAGTGCGCGCTTCGGATCAAAACAAAGGGCGAGGGGGGTTCCTCTTCCTAAAGATTCGCTCGCGTAAAAAAGAGAGAGAGAGAACGATGACCGCTTTCACTGCCGGCTTCGTGGAATGCTTTAATTTCGTTGGCGGCAAGGTGTCCTTTTTGCTGCGGATCCGTTTTAAAAGATGACATAAGAAATGCAAAGAGTAAAGAATATAAAATGAGAGGTGCGGTTATTTTGCTTGCAACGAGGCTTAGGGCGTAATTAAATTGGAGATCTGGAGCAGAGACCGGTATCCGCGAAGAGACACAAAATCTGTCACGAGCTGTAAGAACCCTGGATAAAAATTGGTCCATTGAAGCGCCCTTTTCGGTTTGCGGAGCAAGAAAATGTGCACCGGATCACCGATTCGAATACGCCACTCGAACTTTTCTTGTTCGTCCATCGGTGTCGCCTTTGTAGCGCATTTGCGCCTGAATGTTGTCACGCTTGAAAGCGAGAAGTTCAAAGCAACACATTTGTTCTTGAGGTATTTTTCACATGCAAAATCTGCATAATAAAGTCTACTTCGAAGGTAAAAAAAAAATAAAACAAGGCACGGTATAGTTCACACCGAAGCTTTCTTCACGGGGAACACATGCATTCTGTTCGATTCAAAACTCAACAGAACGCCATAGAACACTCGCAAAATTCCTCTCTGAGTACGTGCGTGTGAACAGAAAATCCATTCCGCCGATAATTCTGCCGACTAAGCAAAAAAGCATGAATTTCCATGATTTGCTCAACGTCTTACGCACTTTACAGGACATTGACCTTCCAGCATGAGAAACGTGTCCGCGAAGAATTTACAGAGCGGGGTCAAACAGTGAACGTTCGCGAAAGCATGGGCTTTAGTGTGTGCGTGCGTGTGTGTGTGTGTGTGTGTGTGTGTGTGTGTGTGTGTGTGTGTGTGTGTGTGTGTGTGTGTGTGTGTGTGTGTGTGTGTGTGTGTGTGTGTGTGTGTGTGTGTGTGTGTGTGTGTGTGTGTGTGTGTGTGTGTGTGTGCGCGCGTGTGCGTGTGTGTGTGTGTGTGTGTGAGAGAGAGAGAGAGCGACTCTCTCCTATATACCGACACTGGTCTATAGTCAGTTCGCACTTACGTGGCGCATGCATAAAAGGTGAGCTGTTTCGGGTGACGTGCGCATGCATTCGCTCATACCGCAGATGGCGCTCGCGTACCGTGCACTATGCATAAAAAAACTAAGGAAACGGGTGGTGTGTTCCAGCTTATGTGGCTGAGCGTTCGAGCACGTTTCGCTCCGTTTGCCACAAGAAAAGCGGGTCGAAATGCAGGCGCGCAGTGCCGGCACCCTTTGGCAGTGCGCGCTCTTTCGCGTCTTAAGCAGGCAGGCAGGCAGGCAGTGGTCTCGCAACTGCACTGGCTCCGCGAATACACGTACCCATACGCTGATGCAACGTTGCTCGCAGGCAGCCCGGGCGATGGCTCACCCCACGCCTGAGAGTGCGGCGAAGACCCAGTTTCCGCTGACACTATAGGGCACGCAATGCAGGTGCCTTGCCCTGCAATTACCTAGTATGCACCATATCTTGGCGCCACATCTTTTAACGCAGCGACAACCACCGTCTGGCTGTGGGAGACTTGTAACCCACCGTGAATATCCATTTCAGCGTATGCGAGGAGCGAAAACGTTACGGTTAACTGCATTGTTTCGGACTCATACGCGCTGAGAGGCCATGGGACTTGGCTACGGGGCGTGGCTCTGTGATCAGTCTCGGGGTCTGTCAGTTTCGCCATAATAATGCAGTCATAGTCGAGGGTAGTTACTTTCTCAGTTTTGTACTAGGCATGTTATACGCAATGCTTACGTGACGCTATAAGAGGGGATGCGCATTAAACAAGAGCACATTCCAAGCAGTTGTCCGAAAACGTTTAGAGGTGTTCAAACCGCGAGAGCAAAGCCATTCTATGAGACCACACCATGCAGGATTGTCGTACATAGAGAGCCCTTTTCCGTTAACTGTCACTGAACGCATGCAATTCATACCGAAAGGGAGTTGCAGCCTGCTCTGGTCAGCTGTCCGGCTGCATTTATTAGAGAGTTTTAGAATAGCGAGACCGTACCGATCAGAGGATGGGGGAACAGCAGGGCACTAGTGCGCATGCACAGAAGAGTACCGTCCCTCGAGTTATTGTCTTGCGCCTGCGCACTGGCGTCGCGCTATTCCCTCATCCCCCTAACCGATAGAGTGCCCCTGTTCTAAAACTCTCCACTGTTTGAAACGGAGCTATGCACAGTAGAGGGAAACACACCATTCCGATCGCTATGTTCGTGCTTTGGAGATTTCTGGGACGCAGCGCTTTATGATGCTGACGAATACCGGCACGCCCGGGCTTTCCTTGCGTTCCTGTTAGACAGACGGCAGACGAACGGCTAATGATTTCAGGCACGTCGTAGTCTGACACCGCGGCCCGTATGTAATTAGCACGTCGTCCTCCCCGTCATTATGCGGACATCGCGCAGCACAGCTTTCTTTGTTCAGTAGCACGGTGAATTAGGGGCCAACTATGAAAGCCGCCGATGAGGCCAACTATGCCGAGTTAAACTGTGACATTGCATCCAAAGAATTATCTCTTCCTCAAGAGATTTTTCACTCTATAATTGGGTATAAAGGGCAAGGAGAATCTCCGCGAGATTTTGGGGAATTTTAAGAATTAGTAGGGAAATGAGGGGAATTTTTTTCACCCAGAGTTATTTCCATATAAACAAAGAAATCGCGGCCACGACCAAGGCTCGAACCCAGCTACCAAGAGCCGAAAGGAGAGAACGACGCGATCGATGTAAAGTGCGGACAGCGTTTTGTTAAGGCCGCCTTCTTGCATTTTAAAGTTTTTACGTAGACAGTTGATGCTACAGCTGACAATTTACGCTGCAGGTATACAGCTGATAATTTATGATTTACGCACGCTTGATTTTTAAAGGAGCTGCGAAAAATATTTCCAGATGAAGGGCGGTACGACGATTAAGTCCTAACGTGCTGACGCCTCGCCGATAGCGCGTTCACACTGCCTTTGTTTCGTTGTGAGATAAATTATTTCCGTTAAAAAGACACTGAGGAGGAACTGAAGTTGGCAGATATCGATAGGGTACTGCATTCCGATCCAAAGAGACCAATCTCATCGGAAACGGAGGTTTTGTAAGCTAAAAAAGTGAACAAAAGAACTGTATTATAAGTATCGCCAACATCGGCCGATTTCGGAAGTAAACTAAGTGCGTGGACAGAGAGTTTGTGGTGCGAATCCCAGAGGCTATGCTGCACCGCCGTTCACTTCAAAACGGTGATCACTGATTCCTTTCCGGTGTAGACGTCATGAGTTGTCGAGTGTCGGAGAAATTTTAAGTTCACTTTTCTGAGCCACGAAAGCGTCTTTCGCTGCCGGAGAAACGTCAACATACGCTCTAAAATTTTTTACATCCTTACAGGTGTAAGTCTCTTGTTCCAGATTTTACGCCAGCCGCGCGTGTGCCCGCTGGTCTGTGTTAAATTTTTCAGTTTTACCCCTGCTCGAAAGCGATCGTGTACAACTACTACGATTAGGAGGATTACGGTGAAAGTGCAAGAGATATACGCGGGTCTTCCTGGCTTAGTAAATTCTCGAACGTATAAAACCCGCCACAAGCAACAAAAAAAAAACTGCGCTGTTTCGCGGTTCAGTTGGTGAACAAGAAAGGTGAGGCAAAGAGTTGTCCCATCTTACTGCGCTAAACTAACAGCCGCGGCGTGAAGATGGGGCAATAATCCTTTGGGATCTGCGCGGAAATAAAATGGAAAGAAGAAAAAGTGAAAGAAAGAAGGAAGGAAACGAAGAGAGATAAATAAAGGTACCGACGCAGAGGGTGCCTCCGTTATCGGCGCAGAATGGCGAGAAATTGCCCGCCGCTTCTCAATCGAGCCCTCTTTGCTCAGTCCGTATGTGGTGGAGCTCGGCAGCTCCGCGAATAAATACGCCAGTGCCGGTCTTAGCCACTGGCCAACTAAGATATACGAGGAGGAGCCCACTCTCGTGTGAGCAGGCACGTAAACGTCCCTTGGCGGGACGTGGCAGTGAGAAGGAGTTAATGAAAGACGTGGATGGACAGCGTCAGGGGGCTCGACAAGCCAGGATGGGGATCACTGCGTGGAAGTACTCCCGGCGCGCAGCATGCTGGCAGTGGGTGCGAAACAATAATCGCACGAAGACTACGACGGGTCAGACCAAAGAAAAAGAAAGAAAAATGAATAGGATAAGCAGTATCAGCAATAAATAGGGCCCGAAGGGTCTCATCCCGAGAGCGATTCGGATCCACATCGCGAAGTGTACACCTTCCGTGACTATGGTAACAAGTGCCAGGAACAGTTTTCTGCGTGCCGAACCGGACACTGGCGTGATCCTCGATGACCCAGGTCAGTAACTGGCGCTTATACCGCGGTAAACAAGCCTAGCACGTATGGCACAGCTCTGCAGAAAAGACAATAGCCTTCATCTCCGGTGAGAAGAAAAAAAACGTCATTTAGAAGATAATAGCGCTGCCGAGAAAGGCAAAGGAGAGCGCCGCTTCCGCGATGGCTCTGTTTACCCCTGAATACAAATAGCACATTTTCCTCTTGCTTAACCGAGAGTGTACGTACAGACGACACAGGGCAAGACGGAGAGCTCGTCAGAGGATGCTCCTCGAGGAGCTTGCGTTAGCGAGATCAGCCAGTGCTCAGCAGAACCGGGAAAGCAAAGGGTAGAAAAAGCTATTAGATCGATAGAGGCAAAAAAAGAAGAAAAAAAAGAAGGAAGCGGGGCAAGTGAGGAACGACTAATAAAACTATATATTGTGAAGACCGCCATAATCATCATCATCAACCTCACTACGACAACTGCAGGACAAGCGCCTCTCCAATATCTCTCCAATGAACTCTGCCCTGTGCCAGCTGCGGCCACTTTATCCCCGCAAACTTCTTAATTTCGTCCTCTTAATCATAACTTCCTGCCACCCCCTGCTACACCTGCCTTCTAATCCACTCCGTTACCCTTACGGACCAGCGGTTATCTTGCTTCGCATTACATGCCCAGCCCAAGCTCATTTCTTCCTCTTGAGTTCGATTAGGATGTGATCAGCATATATGCATATATCGAGTATCAGCCTATATGTGTACCTGTATCGCCGTCCAATACGCAGGAAAATATGTAAAAAAAAAGTTTGTCTATTTGAGCAGCGCAATGTTTTCCCCATGGCAGTCGGCGCTGTGTAGTACGAAGAAAATGTTGGAAATGCGGCAGGCACCGTCACAAAATTCGGACCTGAAATTAAACCAACAATAGCAACAAAATTGCTGCTTTCGCCAGTAAACAAAAATTGCTGCAATGGAGAAAGAAGAACCGTAAAGTATTTTGCGCGCGCAACGCTGCGGCTGCAAAGATGTTTTCGGTGATCGACTCTTCAAATGGAAACTGTGAGATTATCTTTTTTTTTTTGTGGGGGGGATTACGCTTTTTACAGAGAATTGAACCGTACACGTTTCCCTGATTGTTTTGATCTTTTGTGCCAGATTTCGCAGCCTAGCGGAGTAAATGGATTTTGTCG
Source organism: Amblyomma americanum (assembly GCF_052857255.1). Lineage (NCBI taxonomy): Eukaryota > Metazoa > Arthropoda > Arachnida > Ixodida > Ixodidae > Amblyomma > Amblyomma americanum. Next base: position 128,390,090 of record NC_135500.1, read on the forward strand.
TTTCGAAACGTCAGTCTGAGAAATTTGTACGGCCATTCCTGCGCTTGCTGGCCGGGCGAGATAATGTCGACCTTTGTCATTTAAGGCATTTCGTGAAATGAGTTATTGCTTTACAGTCGCGGTTTAGCCATTCGACGCACCCACATGAGTATTGCCGCCGGTCCAGGATTCTGGGCAATAAATCTTGATTGTGATGCAACTGTGTGATACTGCAAGGTATCGTTACGGAAATACTGAAGGTAATGGTCCAATCCTCAGATGCGCAGCAAAATTTTACTTCTAATGCTTATCCATCACTCGCATCGAGTATTTAAGACTGCCATAGAAAACCAATGGCGGACGTTTTTGGCGATATAAAACGCGTTAATGGAAAAGGAGTGCTAGCCTTCTGGGAAAGATCTGCACATATATTGATTTTCATGGTGGAATCTCACGATGTATGAAAAAAATTGCGTTCATAAACAACTTCCCGTTGAAAAATGTGCTTGTACAAAATTTCTTGGTATGCATATTGTTCTTGACGATACCTTGTTTCGATGTTTTCAACCTGCTTGCTCGTTAGCATCTCGAAAAACTGTTTATTGCAACTAAGACTGGGAGGACCAAAAAATGCCGTACAACTATGAAGTGCAAATATTGACACACACCCGGAACTGCCGTCTAACAGGAGAACAGGGCAACAACATGCGGAGTGGATCTTGACATCGCTAATGACAAAACTTATGTGAAATGGGCAGTCGTTCCCGCACGAATTTCACTTCTCCTTATGCTACCTCTCACAGAGTACACCTCACGCAGTTCACCGAAACTGCTTTCTGGAGACGCGCACAGTGGGTCATTTATATAGGACACTCCCGAAGCCCAACATTTCTGGAGGCTGAAGAGAGCAACACTCGTTCGCATCCTTGCGGAGCTGTGGTCCTTCAGAGCTACAATAATTGAGAAAACACTGTGGCCTGTGGACTTTTGGCCAAAGCTTTCGGCCCTTCTCCGAATAAGCGGAACTTGCCACACACGAGAAACAAGAAAGAGTAGCCGTTCCTAACATTCAATAAGAGAGAACGCTGGGAGGTGAAGTGATAAATGATTTTTTTTGGACGCCCAATAAAATTCACTGTTGCTGTTGGCTACCATGCGGAGGTGACCGAGGCTTCTCCGTAGTCACGGCGGGTGCTTTCTTGGTTCCTTTCCCTCGACATCCGTAGGGCATATTGCTCGAGCTTTCCAAAACGAATTCCGAGAGCTTCGCCCAGAGCAGAACGATGGCCTCCCCGTCCCGTCCTGTGGGAAGCAGACAGTCGCCATACGTGGCAGGGCGCAACGCGATAGGTAATTCCGTGAGCTTGTTTTTGCATGCGTAGACCCGAATACGCCTTACTGGCACTCTCAGAATCCGTGGGCAGTAATCGCGGCGCAGACGGCACGTCCCTTTGTCGAGGTCACTTTGGTATGACCCGTGTCCCAGAAGCGGAGTGAAGGCAGTGTCTGCCGCGAGGCGGCGGGCCGAACTCTGCGTATGCTCAATGCTCCCTTCGGCGTCGGTGGAATGGAGGCGCCAGCTCATCAGGTGGGGGCGCTGCTCGCGTTCGCCGCACAGGTTTTCAAGGGCCATGCAGTGTCGACGCCTGGTGATTCCTCCGAAAACCGTACGGTTCCAACTGGCTCGTTCCCGTGCCTGACGGAATCGAAACTGCGTTCAGCGTGGATACCACCTTAAGTGCTGACGTTCCTGCTATGCGTTTACTTACCCGTTGCCTTCGACGCTAATTAAGAGTTGGTTTAAGTCGTTTTCGCGAAGAACCAACCTGATTCTTCGTGTAGCGATCTCGGCGTTCTAGAAATTCTCATTACCAGTTCACGCCCGATCGCCCACTCATCAGAGAGTCGGCCGACCGTGGCCTGGTTCTCGGAAACTCGTCTGCGCAGCGCACTCCTGCTGCATATACCACCTTCCAACCAAGAAGTCAAGCGGAGCTCCGGTGTGGCGATGGCGGCGACGCTGTGCGGACGTCCACGAAAACGCGCGCTATAAGCACGGGTCCCCCACTACCTTCTCCATCTTTCTCAACACAGGCGCCTGCCTCCCCGCCGCCGCCTCGCTGCAAGACCGCGAGCGGAAATCGTTAATATGTATACGCGTGACGCTTTCGCGTCGAAGCGGAGCTCGGCGATCGGACTTGAAGCGACGATAACTTGTTTGCGCGTATGCCGACGAAGACAGTGTCGAGAGCATGCATGCTCCGGCGTTACGTGGCCGTGGGTGTGTGGGGGCGAGGTTTCCCGTGTTTCACCATCACGACGTGTGCCGTGGCCGTTGACGCCTGCGGCAATCACGGCATTTCCTCCTGCTTCGCTTTGGAAAACAAAAGCGATGCGCCGTGTGCATGCCCCGCGAGACGCGAGATGAATGGGACCGGGAGCCGTTTTGCAACCTCATTAAGTACCGGTTCGGCTCTGTAGTTCCTCGCGAGACCCATTATGATGCTCACCTATTAGAGGGCCATTACCTGCTTCTTGAGGAGCAACGTCTGTCTTCTAATTGAGCCTTATTAGAAGCCTTTACGCAACGCCGCGCTCTCACTTCGTCGATTGCAGCAGCTTCCTACATGCACACAACACTGGGGGTCTGTATGGCATATCGCTGCCACGGCAAAGTTGTCACTTCACCACGAAGCTAACCTGTCCTGCAGTTGTGCACACGTCTATGAAATACTGGTGAGAGCGCCGTGTGCCGGTGCTAATTGTTTTTTTTTTTTCATCAGCGTTTTGGTGCCTTCGAAGAGTTGAACAAAGGTGACGTGCTCGATGGCCTACCGATTTTGACATGTCTGAAAGGACACGTTCAGGAGGCGATAAGCTGCGGCTAAGCTGATTTCGTCATCGACTTCAGGGTAATCACGTCAGCATTTTCCTTTTCGAGAACCACAGATATGCTAACTAAAGCAGAAGCGAAATAATTGACATTTGGACTCAACGTTCAAAGAAAGCCTGCTTCATTCTTCACTTGAAACACACGGAGTTAATCAATTTCTTTTTTAATATTCTTTAGGCTGCGGCTTCTAGCTTAAGGAAAAATCGCCGCGCGATATTCAGAAGTTTTGCCGAGCGAAAAATCCGTATCTTCTTAAATAATAGCCCATTCCTCAGTGTCGCCTTTTGACATTTGGCCCGTCCTGGTCCCTTATTTCGTAACTAACAAGATTGACTTTGCAGTTGGACAAATACGTACTAAAAGAGACCAGCTACCACTTCGACTCAATAACCAATAAGTGAATCCTAACTGAATTCATCTTGAGGATCGAGAGCTTTAGCTCCCTTACGGGAGACCGAAAGATGTAGACAATATATAGTCCGTTCCAAAAAAAAAAAAAAAGGCGGGCTGGAGAAGTTTCTTACAGTCAATAATACCTCCTTAAAGAAAAAAAAAATCTTTGCTCATTTATTTCTCGTCCTTGCAACGAGGTTGCTACGCTAGTGCCTGGAATAACTAACTCCATTTCTCAAGCTCTCGTAACATGACATTTGCCTGAAGCACTGTACTTGGCGAAATAGAAGTCGAATTCAATGTTGTTTTTTTAATTACGAAAGACAATCATCGGTGCTCTCAATGGCAAATTTTATTTTCCGCTCACTTTATTACAGGTTTTTAAAACGACCGGTCACACGCACACACACACACAAAAAATGAATGTGATTACTGCATAAATTTATACGTTTTATTTATTTTATTTTTTTTGGAACAGAAATAAAAGGAATTAGTGCACAGCCCGGCGACAGTTCTATGGTCCTGTCAAGCCCGGGCACCGAACCAAAAAGAAAAAAAATGCACAGGCGTAGGCATAATTGAGTTTGGCAGGTATTGGGCCCCTTATCTTACAACGCCCCGTCCCGAGTTCCATGCCGTCACGTTTCGAAATCTGCACGCCAGCACACGAGTCAGAAAGTTTAGCACAATATTAATAACCACGCCAAGAGCAGTGCCGTGCTCCAATAAAAGGGTTAAACCAGCCACGAGGACGTTGAGGGTGCAAAAAAAATTAAAAATAAAGAAAGCAAGACCCGTCAAGTGGTGCGGTAACTTGACAGTCCATAAATTTTAATATTAAGGGACAGAGAGAACTGTAAGGGGCAGCGCCGAGCTTAAAAGATAAGAGGAAGGGGAATGAAAGATATGGAGCGGGGGGGGGGGGGGGGGGGGGGAGGTCTCTCTCCACTCGCAACTAACTATTCTTGGGGTGGAAGGTGCCGGGATCTGCGGCCTTGAAAAGCGCGCTGAATAAGTGATGCAGCTTTCTCAAATATTTTATTCGCAGTGGAAACATTAAATAGTTGCAAAAAGACTAAGGGTATGTGCGTACAATGACAGATTCTTCACACTCAACACTGAATACTTTACAAGACTGTAGCGCTCGAGTGCGACTCATTATTGGAGTTTAATTGCCTCTGTTCATCACGCTGTTCCGTTCGTTGTTTAGGCAGCACAAACTAGCCCGATACCACGCTCTTCTGGACTTCTTTATAGCTCCCTTTTGAGCATGTCGCCTTTACCTTGGGCGCAGTACTCTGTCTACCGCGAGGCCAATAAAACAAATGATGAATAAGTAGAACTACAGCAACAAATAATCGCGCGTCTGTGTGCTCCCTGGTGGAAAAGGTCAATAAAATCTTGTTATTGGTATTAAAGGGTCTGCTCTTTAGCGGAAAGGAGATAGCGATCTCTGGGCAGCATGAAATGGACGCTAGTCGGACAAAAGGAGGAGGCGCACACGGAATTCAGTCAAGATAATTTCTAATTCATATGACCAGCAATCTTCGTTCGCTGCGCCATGTCAAATGCTCAAGAGGGTTCACGAGGTCGAGATATATAAAGGTAATTTAAGGGACCAGCAATCTTCGCTCCAAGGATATTAAATGCGAAAGTAGGCCCAAGAGGTCAAGTTCGCTATATGGCCTAAAGTATTTTAAGGGCACTATGCATTGTATTGGTTTTGCCCGATGGCGAATAGTGCCGGATGGGTGAGATTAAGAAGTTTGCGGGGATACGATGACCGCAGCTGGCACAGGACAGGGTTAATTTGATAGATATGGGAGAGGCCGTTGTCCTTTAGTCGGTGTAGTCTGATGATGATGGTGATCATGATGATGATGATGACGATGATGATGATGATGATACTGCTGCTGCTAACGATGATGATGATGATGATGATGATGATGATGATGATGATGATGATTATGAATAGAACCGCAGATATTCGTTAGTCTTTCCCCGCGAATCGCAACATAGTTTGCTCAATATTCCGAAAACCATTCATGACCCTGTACACAGAATCTAAGCCCACTGGACATCAGCGCTTTCAGCCGGAACATTTCCACGACAACCCCCGTCCCTCAGCGCTTTGTTTTTTCTTGAAGTCTTATTCTCTCTTTTGAAACGATCTCTGTTGGCCTTCGGGACGGAGACAATGCCAAGCCTTGATGAGAGGCCACCCCCGCGCGCACGGAGGCGTGAGCAATGCACACGTCACTCGGGCAGGGAGAACATTAATAAATGGGGCCAGGGCAAAAAAGAAGGAACTCCCTGGGAAACACACACACTTAGCGAGGCGTGATGCTTCGTGTCAAGGCGCGCAACTACCGAGAGACCACCATCGCCGCGCTGAGCGTGGCCGCGCGACAAGTTTCACTTCGCGTCGGAATTTTAACGGCCCTCGCATATAACTCATGCCTGCCTGCCCGTGCAGAGAGCGTGCGTAGCCGGTGCACGGTGAGCGAGACGAGAGGGGGGGTAGACATTACACCGAGGCCGCAAGGGGGAACCAGCAGCCACTGCGACGTAAGAATGACGCCGGTTTGCGTGAGCTGCCGCGGCTATATTTGTGAAATCCGTTCGTGCGCGCCAAATGTGCCGACCGAAGGCAGGCAGGCAGGCGGTCGGTTGGTCGGGCTCACAGAGGGATGGAGGTCAAGGCTTTCGGTGATCAGACACACTCATTCTTTCTCTAAGATTTTCAGACAATGAGTGCCGCGAAAATATGGGACGCTGCCCGACGGTCCAGTAATCGTCTCTCGACGCTTTTTCGTCGAAACTTCTTCGCTGCAGACGCACTGCAGTCGAGCGCTCCTAGTTCAGTGATGAGTACGGCAGCACGACTCCGCGTGGTGACGGCGGTGACGACAACGAATGTGCGTGCGAGTTGTAGAGGGCGCTGGACAATTGTTCGTTTCGACAACGGCAGTCCCATAGCTGCCACGGCTATACGGCTTGGCTTGAGCATGGCGCGGCGCCAACTGTAGACTCTTGCGGTCTTCTTCGCCTCTCTCGGCTCGATCAGAAAGTTTTGGACGAGCCCACAATGCGGTGGCGGCTGGAACAATATATGTGCGGCCCGAAAGGCGCGGCGATTCTACGCCGCTGCGAGCCCGGGGGCGCGGTGTTGTTTTGGCGGCGTCACCGATACGTGTTGTCGACATTCTCGTTTCCAGCTGCATCGCATACACGCCGTTGTTGCGTCCACACGGTGTCGCAGATGCACGGACGGCTTGCGTTGCACGACGGATGGGTTTCAGAGACAAAGGTTTCTTTGCCGTGTCAACTGTAGGCCTATAGACAAAACACCTCCCGATACTCACGGTTGTTGGTTATTGGGGAAAGGAAATGGCGCAGTGTCTGTCTCACAACTCGGCGGACACCTGAACAGCGCCGCAAGGGAACGGATAAAGGAGGTAGTGAAAGAAGAAAGGAAGAAAGAGGTGGCGTAGTGGAGGGCTCCGGAATAATTTCGACCAACTGGGGATCTTTAACGTGCACTGACATCGCACAGCACACGGACGCCTTTTGCGTTTTGCCTCCATCGAAACGCGGGCGCCGCGGTCAGGTTCGAACCCAGGTACTCAGGATCAGTAGCAGAGCGCCCTAACCACTGAGCCACCGCGGTGGGTCCTTGTCCGTTCTTGGTTTTGAAGGTGCCAAAAAGCAGGACGGAATACGTGAGGAGACGACAGGACGAAACACCTCTTTCAACTAGTTCATTGTACCCACGAAACGTACTATCGGCCAAAAAGGTATACGGGATGCGGATGTGCGGGAAAATATTTATCTAGTCGCTGTAACGTATGCCAGTCACCTGAAATATCGAAGGTGTGTGCGAACCAGCATGCTCTATCACCTGGTAACATAAACAGGCGTTGGGTCGCGAGGAAGCGCCCCAATACTCTTTTTTTTTCGCGAACAAACATCCCGTAAACTTTTGAGTAGTACATATGTATCTTGCGCCGTAACCTGCACAAAGGAGTCACCATGGATCAGGAACAATATGATAAAGCAAGCTCAAAGAAACTCTTCTCAAAGAAAAAAACAAGAAAACCAAGTAGCCTAACGGCAAGTTCTCATGGTTGTCGTCCGAGTGAAATGAGGTCATCAGTAACAAGTTAACGTGACCCGTTGTTATCATTCACGTGACCTTGTTATCTTGTAAACCCATTAGTTAATTGAATCTGCGAAGATATTCTCTCGTCATATTTGGTTGGTTGGTTTATCGGGTTTAACGTCCCAAAGCGCCTCAGGCTATGAGGGACGCCGTAGTGAAGGGCTCCGGAAATTTCGACCACCTGGGGTTCTTTAACGTGCACTGACATCGCACAGTACATGTGCCTCTAGAATTTCGCCTACATCGAAATTCGACCGCCGCGGCCAGGATCGAACCCGAGTCTTTCGGGTCAGCAGCCGAGCGCCATAACCACTGAGCCACCGCGGCGGGCTCTCGTCATATTTCCTTTTACACGTACAGCTGCGCTGATATATCTGAGCCACATGGCATGAATGCCCCCGTAATTTTCTTTTTGTTTTGCCTGGTTAACCTCCCTGCCTTTTCTTTCTTATTTACCCCCTCACCCTCAATTTATTGTTTTCTCTATGCCGCCCACACACACGCGTGCGGTTATACCTGCCAGGTGCGAAGGTGTTGAGCGAAGGAAATATATGCGAGCCATGAGGAGACCCTGAAAACGGAGGCGTGATGAAGACGATAGCGATTGTAACGACCCTGAGAACACGCTCGTAACAGGCACCGTCTCGGCATATAGTTCACGTCGGAGTGGGAGAGGATGAAAAAGAAAAGAGGGAGTAAAGAAAGGGTAAGGGCTTCTTATACTCTTGTGGGTGCAGGCGTTTTTCAGTGTTTGTACGCTACAGACCACATACATGATCACGCTTCGTCTCGTTAGTTGCGTGCAGTTCCGCTTAAACTGAACGTATAAACCGGCTGTAATTATAGAAACAGGACACGTTCATTGAAGCCACAGCATGAAACTTAAAAGCGTTGCCTTGTTGACGCATTGTTCTGAGATTCATCACCATCATTTATCCTTAAGAATCCCTGATGAGGAATCACATAAAAGGGAGGCAGTGGAAATATAGATGGCAATCATCGGTCAGATTAAATAAAGAAGTAAATATGAGTAGCAGACACAAGCAAACCACAGCACAGATGATCTGTCTGACGTCTCTTTAAGGCTCACTCGCGAAGTTCTGCACACCTCTTTCAGTGTTACAGAGTAGAGAGGCTTAAAACCCCTGCAGGGCCTTATCTACATAGTCCGAGTAGAGACAGAGGTCATTGCCACTTGGCTGTCAAGCCTGAACGCTTATTTTATCTTCAGTTCCCGGACCAAATTGGCTGTTTTCATGCTGTCAGGTTCAGTACGCAGACGGACAACAAGATACTATAGGCGCCTAGTTTGCCTCTTGTCGTGACTGTTGTCGACAACTTGAGCTTTGACTCGTTAGACGAGTTAACATCGTGGGCAACACTTCAAGCGATTCGTTAACGGTGTTTATGCTCGCATATTCATCCAGTATGTACCGAATAAGACATGAACCTACGGCGGTTACGGCACGAGTGGTTGCTGTTAGGCTTACTATTGCCAGAGATGAATCTGCGAACTTCGATTAGAATTTCGCCCCTTGAAAGCTGCATCCTTCAGCCCAAAAATCTCTAAGGGGATTTTTTGCGTACATCACTGCATTTTACAATGCATACTAAGGTATACCATCTAAGCACAGTGACCGCGCGGGGGCTCTGCACAGTTGAACAGGAGGTACATTCCATTGTAATCGTTAGAGCTTCGTACGTCAATTAAGCTGTGCTTTACGTAGACGTACGCCTGTTTGGAGGAGGGTGATTTTTTGTTAGCAACTGAAATATGCTGCGGATCGAGCCTGGGTAAGACCGCTAGAGACAACAGACCTAAGTTAATCACTACGAAACGACGCTACCTGGTGCTCCGTATTCGTATTCGTCATTCTCCGCTTACTTTACTGAAGTTCTATCATCAAGCGGCTCTCTATCACAATCTCGTGAATAATTTTCAGACACCTTTGAGCTGAGTCAGAAATTGTCGTATCAAAATGTTCTCTTGTAACGTTAATACACAGATCTACGGTCGTGCTTGCTGTCTAGGGTTTCGCTGTGGGGCACACCTGCAGTTGCAGGGCTTCCCCACCTCTGCGACCCGCGAGTCGCGTAGTTTTCTTTAAATAGGCTGCGGAAGAAGAAAACGGGCCCACTTTGTCTTTAGTGTCTCACTACCTCTTTTTTTTTCGTGACGAAGGATATCTAGCAAGATCTGCTTTCAGACTGTTCTACGTCCTTGAGCCTTTCTATACTGTACAAGCAAAAATTCTCAAAACTATCGCAAAAAGCGCTTGGCACTGACTGCGATGCCGGGCTCAGGTCTCGCACGCGTTGGCCTGTGCCGGGAACGAGGAGGGGGATATAGAGTGACGGGTAGAGGAGGCGAGCTTGAAACAAGAGCTGCCGTTTCGGTGTTGCTACAAATGAGGCGGCGGGTTACGGGCCGTCGCCGCCGCCACAGAAACGGCGGAAAGAAGGCAAGACAAAGAAAAAAGAGGTAACCGGGAAGCTTGAACAGTTAGAGAGACAGACGAACGAAAGAAGAAACAAAAAGATCCGGGGAAGAAGCAGCAGCCCCCGGCGGCGGCGGCAGCCGAGAAGTGAAGCGTCGACTCGAACCCACGTCAGAAGCGTGAAGCGGAAAGACGACGCTGGCGGCTTAGGGCGAAGGAAGCGTGACGAAACGTTAAAAAAGAAACAAGAGAAGACAGAACAATTATCAAAGGAGCAGCACGCGCTTAGCAGCACACCGGCCGCAGTGCTGGCAAAGCGGGCCTCACGTCGTCTTGCATCTGCCGGTCGGAAAAGCAGAAAGCGACGCGAGGAAGGAGGAGCGGCGGCTACGGAGGGATGTGCTACGCGCTACCACTACGTGACTCGGAGACGGGGGAGGAACAATTCGAACACGCCGGGAGAGAACGCGAGAAGAAAGACAGCGCAGGGGAGGAGGAAAATAGGAGACAGACACCTCAAAAGCGTGTCATTAACCCACTTGCAGGCATGCGCGTCAGACAGATAGCAGTTTTTTTTTCTTCTTTTTATTGTTTTCCTTGTTTCGCGATTCGAGAAGAAAAAAAGAGATGGAAGAAGAAGAGAAAAGAAGGCAATGATCGAAAAACGGCAAGAATGCTATAGGTAGAATGGAAAGAAAGGGAGAAGGGAGAAAAAAGAATAAACGATTGAGCATTTGCAAGAAAGTCCAGACAGGCTCGGTATACGATATCTACTGCTGTGCCGCGTACCGAAATGTTGCTGCCACGCGGATATTCGCGATAGGATTGGCAGCGGATGCAGATGTAAAAGAGGAACTGTGAATTCAAAGGCGTTGTCGGGCGCATATCTTGGGTTTTCTGTAAGGGTGAGCAATTTCTTAGTGCGTGTAGGAGTCGCTCATGCAACCATGAAAGAGGTGGGAAGATCAGAAGCGCATACTGACGGGCGAGTTGGCGTTGCATTGCAGACCACGCAGTACGAGCACACATGAACGAAGACAAAGACACAAGTACCACAAGCACCCGCAACGCTCTGGAGCTTGCCGACACACCACTACCAATTTCTGTACCCAATCGACCCACATCTCAGATCGAGACTCCGACCCAGAATTCCTCGCCATCTGGAAACCGTTTGTCGCCGACTTCGCCTGAACGCTGCATTTACAAACGGCTCTCGATACTGTTTCGGTCGAATGAACAGTCCGCTTTGTGGCAACTGCGGCTCGATAGAAACTGTGGAACATATCCAGCTTGAGTGCCCTCCATACGCTGACGAGCGTGCGTGCTATGAACATTGCGTGGAGAAGCTCTCCCCAGTGCCTCTAACAATGAACAGTGTTTCGGTCCCTTAGCCTTCCCTAGGCAACAGGGACATGCACTGAACTTTTTATTTTTGTACTTAAAGGACATTGGACATCTTGACAGACTCTAATTTCATCTTGCATGTTATCCTTATACATTCTGTTATCCTCATACATTCATACAAGTTTTGCGAACTGTCGCGACATCCGTGGGCAGTGACTGGGTTCAAATTAAACAAAAATACAAAAATGGTTGGTAAACGCGATGGCTCCTAGCAATAATGTCAGTGAGAGAGATGCGGTGTCAAAAATAATGTGCCCCGAGAGATAAATAAAGATTACAAAATTGGAGGGGGGGGGGGGGGGGGGCGTTACACTTAAGCTCCGCCTTGAGATCATGACGCGATCCCTAGGAGTCCTCATAACACTCCTGCCGCAATGGTGCAGCGGTTAAGCGATGTGCCACTGCCCTGCAATGAGAGGTGCTACTGCCACCAGTGGGGCTTGTGTGAACCAGGTTGCTCTACCCGAGCAACCTCTCGCGACCCATCATTAATTTAACTGCCGCCTGCCACGGTGCGCAGTTTGCTCGCAAACCGGTGGGCAGGTTGCGATGACGCCACAACGTCACGTGACCTAGGTGGCCCACGTGCCTCCTAGGTTGCTTCCCTGGGGATTTTTCGTGGATTCTTTGCTCACGGTCAATGACGCCGACGTCAACGCAGGATCTTCTGCGACACCAGCCCTTAACGCTATATATGGCGTTAACAAGCAAAACATTCCAGCGTAGCTGAAGTTAACGATCCTGGACGAGGAAAACTTTTATTTGCCACTAGAAGGTGGCGACTCTATCTTCGAACTCTGCGAAGTGGCCAAAGATATCTTTCAAGCGAAATTTTGGATATTCGCAAGAAAGAAGTAGACGAATGAGAAGGGTATGCGCCATTCCAACAGAGGCCAACAGCAACAACGTGAGATTCTGTGAGCAAACGGTGGGAACACATTCGTGCAGCACAGTTGAACTTCGTTATAGCCGTAGCTTCGCTATAGCCCGTGTTGACCGAGCTTCTAAGGAGAATCGTCATTCCTTCGGTATATCCAATATTTCGTTATAACGAGGTTGTACTATATTTCCACCCAGCATTTCGCTTGCGTGTAGCTTCAAATTTGTTGCCATTTGTGCCTGTGTCGCGGCTGTAGCACACTGCGGAGGGCAGGTTAACAGAAGTAGTAAAAGATCAGAATGCTGATTATTTGTTGTGCACTTGTCGACGGTGTTTGTGCTCGAAAGGGTTCACGTTCTTCGGCGTACCAAGCTATACGCGTGCTCCTTGAGAATAGAACCTAGATGACGCCATCCACTGTACGCCACTATAGATATTTTTGTCCATTTAACGCAACCAGTTAGAGATGTGCTGGTTTCCATGACACGCCATAGTTCGTTCTGAAGCTGTATCGTGCGCAAATTTGACCGCCTGCTAATTGCTGTTAATCTTATTTGCGTAAGAAGGCTGTAACGACACTTCATGCGTCACTCGGCCAGTGGGAGTGATTTACACCGCTAGTTCCAAGATTGAGTGCCAGGCAATATACCTCAACTGCCAACGTTTTCACCCGGATAGAGAGAGGTGTTACTCTTGCTTTTAAGCTCCGCTAAGCTTAAACACGGCCCTGGCTCGGCTTTGCTCCGTGAAGTAATCCATCTATCGTCTCTAAATCTTTCGGTGCACCGGCTCATTTTTTTTTTCTTACTATTTTCAAGCGCAACGCGTTACCAACGCATCCATAAGCGTTGACAAACGGCCCGTGTCTAGCTCTCAAGATTACGTCGGCGACCCGAAACTGGCAGTCGCGCAGCGGAGTTCTCTCGCGAGCCATCTTTTCTTTTTTTACGTTCCGTTATTTTCCGTTTCACAACTTCTCCTCCACAACTCCACTCAGCAGCAGCTTGGCGTTGCGGCACGCGTCGTTCGCGTCACTTTATTGCTCTTATTTCTGGACCCAGCCCGTTGAGTTGCTCCATTGGCCACGCATAGCAGAAGCGTATATACGGCGCTCGTCTGCTTCTTCGCGCGCACTGGCTGGCTAGCTTTGGCAGCGGGCCCACCCAAATCGCTCGGCGACGCCGAAGGTGTTAAAAGGGCCACTCGACGCTCCTTCCGAAGTAAGACCGAGTGCGCGGTCACCCCCCGCTGCAGCTCCGGTGAGGCTGGGGACAGCTAGGCCTAAACGGAGGGTTTGTAAGGTGCGCGCGTATGTGAGCTTTTACTGCTCCGACGCCGGCGTCAGGCTGTACGAGAAATGAACAGAAAGAAGAGCAAAAGAGGAGTGAAAGAAGAGTGAAAAGAAGCGTTTGAGAGAACGGAGAGAGCGGGAAGGAAGAGAAAAGAAAAAAGGAAGGAAAGTATAGGCATAGTAACAGGGAGGCTGGAAACGTCACTGGAGGACCGTTATTTTCTCTTCGTCGGCGTGCGCGTCAGTGTGTTTTCACGTCTCACTTTCCACACACAGTGCGCCCCAGGTGGGGGGCTGGGGAGAGGGGGAAGTGGGGAGGGAAGTGTGCTCAGAACAGGGGATGACCGTCAGTCTGCGCCTGCCTGCCTCTGCCGCTATACGGCGTTTAGAAAGCGAGAGGACGTAGAGAGAGAGAGAGAGATAGGGGAAGAGAAGAGAAAAGAGTGGAGAAGAAAGAAAATATACAAAGAGAAACCGCCTGTCGAAGTTCAAGGCCGGATAAAATAGACGGCAAATTGTTTTTCCAGCGCGCCTAGGTTTCAAAACTGGGGCCGATTGCTAAATATATACGCGCTCCGGCTGTGCGCCGTGCGGAGAAATATATCTGCCCTCGCGCCCATTTCCTTCGTCGTACGCACGTTGTATCCGTACAGGCGCTATCGTATGGCACGCAGCGTAATCGCCGCTCCGCGGTCGGACCCGGGAGCCTAATCTGGGCAGGCGCCGAGTCAGCCGGAGCGCGCTGTTATGACAGCGGGTGCTTTCTTTCTTTCTTTCTTTCTTGCTTTCTGCCTTTCGCCTCTCCTCTTCTCTCTCTATCTCTTTCTCTCGTTCGCTCTTGCCTCGAAATGGCAACATTGCCGGCAGCTGCAAAGCGTCTGGTCAGGAAACAGCCCAAGGCTGGGCACCGCCCTGTATTCATAAGCATCTCTAATAACGGGAACGCTTCTCCACAGGAAGCGCAAATAGGCGAAGGAGTTATGCAAGATGGAGGGCATTTTTTATTTCGAACCCTATCGCCAAAGTAGCGGAGTAATTACTCATCAGCATCTGCCCAAGCGCTGCCACACTAAGAAATTATGCTGTTGAGTAATTACCCCTTAATTTCAAATCGGCTCCACCTAGCGGGATTCCCCTGAAAGCGCGGAGTTAATAGACACTTTTAGTTGGCCGTACGTAACGGCGTTACGTACGCAGGAACGTTGCGGGTCGCGAGAGCGCATGCGCAGAACGTTCCGTACGGCTGGGCCGCTTGCGTACGTACGCACGCATCGTGTCGTTGCGTGCGTGCGCTACGGGAACGTTACGGGTTGCGTTGACAAGATGGCGGCGCCCAGCTCGCCCGCTTCGAAATAAATGCATGTCGCCGCTGCATTCTCCGACGGGATAGCTCGCTCAAATGGTAGCGGTTCGCTTTTATTTCGGACACTCTCGCCCACACGCAGAAGTATAAGCGATAACTAGCCCCTGTTTTTCAGATAATTTGGCGATTTTCAAGCTGTAGGCCTAACCGTGTTTACCTCGTAGCGACGACACCTGGCGGAGCACTTCTCTGGCTATTAGTCAATTATTTCATTTTCTTCTGCTTGCATAATTTTTCTTGGAAGAAAAAAAAGACTCTCGATGCAGCCAGCTTTGTTACCAGTAATTACGGATGAAAATTTCTGCAATCCAGCATTTCGAAAGCTGCTGCGGTAGTCGCGGAGCACACGAGAATCACAACGTGATCACAACCACGAGTAAACAAGACAGCGAGAACGGCTGGAGGAGGATTGGCGAGAGGCTTGGCTTGGCTGATGTCAGGAACTTTTCAAACATCAGTTGTCATTTCTTGCGCCAGATGGCGCGGAGAAGCACAGCGGAGCATTTTAGGATGCGCTTGGTACGTCCACTCGGAAGGACGCTAACGTACGGCTAACTAAAAGTGTCATGGACGCGCCATTCGTACCGTACGCAACGTAGTGAGCGTTGCGTACGTAAGCCCGTTACGTACGGCCAACTAAAAGTGTCTAATAGTAAGGGGGGAGGGGGGGACGATGACATTTCTTTCTGCCACTTTATTTTGTTCTGTTCTTAGGTGCGCCATGCTTGGCTGTTTAGAGGTGGGGTCACATTGCATATTTTTTTTTCCAATGCATTCAGGTCATAAGCCTAGACGTAACAACTATACGCCTTAAGTGCGCTAGAAAGGCGCACCTGTTGCAACCCTATGCTAATTTATTGTGAACATTTAGTTTGCAACTTCGGAAGGCTATTACGTAACTGTAGAGTCAACTGCTGACCTTGTCGCTTCGGCTTGACATTCTAAATGAACAGTAGTGACAGACTACAGACGCTACAACAAATATCAGACAAAGGTGTTTTTGAGGACGGTTTTCTCTGCACACTCTTAAGAGGAGTGCTTCGTGCTTTCGCAAATGCTGTAACGCCTGCAAAGAACGTACCGGTTGAAGCTTTATGACGGGAAACACCTTATTAGCGCTTGGACCGCAACTACTCCCAAAGAATCAGAGAGGACATGCCTTTCTTCGTTATTAGTTTCGCTCGAGATTAATGAACCCTTTAATGCCTTTTCATGTTCGATACGAAGGAAAGCAAAAATTTGGTTCTTGAATGCGAATTAAGCGTTCCCTCTTATATTGCTTACGCCTGTACATCGATTTAAGCCATCTTCATGCGCCTCTAAACTAAATTTACGAAAAGTTCTGCCGGCGTCAAAGGTGTCAGCCTAAAAGAAGCACTCAGTTACGTAAGAAGTAACTAGTGTGAATAACGACTTGAATGAGCGCCAATACTGAGTGAATGGGCCATTGAACCTGCAGAGCCACACAGCTCTGGGCTCCCATTATCTACTGCTGAGAAAAAAGCTGACAATATGTTGCGGATGACCTTGCTTAATCCACCGTTTTTTTTCCTCCCTCTATCTTCGCCGTTCCTTGTCCAGTCACTCGAATCCGGCGTTTTATATATATATATATATATATATATATATATATATATATATATATATATATATATATATATATATATATATATATATATATATATATATATATATACATAACGGAGAGAGATTTACCTGTGCGCGTCTCGCGCTGGTTTGAACCTTCAGATTTGTGCTTATTTTGAGTTCTGGAAGAATAGGTGCCGTAGTGGAGGGCTCCGGAATAATTTCGACCACCTGGGGATCAGTGCACGTTAAAGATCCCCAGGTGGTCGAAATTATTCCGGAGCCCTCCACTACGGCACCTATTCTTCCTTTCTTCTTTCACTCCCTCCTTTATCCCTTCCCTTACGGCGCGGTTCAGGTGTCCAACGATATATGAGACAGATACTGCGCCATTTCCTTTCCCCCCCAAAAAAAACAAAACCAACCAACTTTCGTGTGTGCCCGGTATGAGATTGTTTGATGCCGTCGCCTCGCATTATGTTGCACATACGCGTAATGCCTAATATGTATATCACAAAGTGTGTGATTTACGGCCTGCACGCTATAGCATAGCTTTCTCTGGTTTCAAGCTTTGGTAAAATTGAACATATACTTTTTTCGACAGTACACGAATTTAACAAGCCACGCCAACACAGCGTACGAATAACCTAGCGACATATTCGAAAACAGTTTCTGCCCATTTCCTTAGTAATTACAACTACCTTTTTTGTTTGTGTCTGTAGTTCTCTTCACTAGCTTCACTATGCAGTAACTTTCACTAGTTATACTTTTACTACCTCCAGTCATTAAGAAGATAGCGGTTTTGGGACAAGTGTCTGCTTAGTAGCTACTTAGTGATTTCTCCAACCTTTTTCTGAAGAGTGTGTACATACTGAACATACACATACAGTGACAGCTAATAAGATTCATTTAACGTGCACTGACATCGCACAGCCCGTGTGCTGTGCGATGTCAGTGCACGTTAAAGATCCCCAGGTGGTCGAAATTATTCCGGAGCCCTCCACTACGGCACCTCTTCTTCCTTTCTTCTTTCACTCCCTCCTTTATTCCTTCCCGTACGGCGCGGTTCAGGTGTCCAACGATATATGAGACAGATACTGCGCCATTTTCTTTCCCCCAAAACCAATTATTATTATTATTATTATTATTATTATTATTATTATTATTATTATTATTCATTCATGAACGCATTCCCGTTTCCTCTCGGCAGATATGAACACACAAACATCTTGTCTCTCTCTTCCTCCCGCTAGTGTAGGATTCATTCATTCATTCATTCATTCATGAACGCATTCCCGTTTCCTCTCGGCAGATATGAACACACAAACATCTTGTCTCTCTCTTCCTCCCGCTAGAGTAGGATTAATTAATTAATTAATTAATTAATTAATTCATTCATTCATTCATTCATGAACGCATTCCCGTTTCCTCTCGGCAGATATGAACGCACAAACATCTTGTCTCTCTCTTCCTCCCGCTAGTGTAGGATTCATTCATTCATTCATTCATTCATTCATTCATTCATTCATTCATTCATTCATTCATTCATCTCCGTTTCCTCTCGGCAGATATGAACACACAAACATCTCGTCTCTCTCTTCCTCCCGCTAGTGTAGGATTCATTCATTCATTCATTCATTCATTCATTCATTCATTCATTCATTCATTCATCTCCGTTTCCTCTCGGCAGATATGAACACACAAACATCTCGTCTCTCTCTTCCTCCCGCTAGTGTAGGATTCATTCATTCATTCATTCATTCATTCATTCATTCATTCATTCATTCATTCATCTCCGTTTCCTCTCGGCAGATATGAACACACAAACATCTTGTCTCTCTCTTCCTCCCGCTAGTGTAGGATTCATTCATTCATTCATTCATTCATTCATTCATTCATTCATTCATTCATTCATCTCCGTTTCCTCTCGGCAGATATGAACACACAAACATCTCGTCTCTCTCTTCCTCCCGCTAGTGTAGGATTCATTCATTCATTCATTCATTCATTCATTCATTCATTCATCTCCGTTTCCTCTCGGCAGATATGAACACACAAACATCTCGTCTCTCTCTTCCTCCCGCTAGTGTAGGCCAGCGCTCCTTATTTGCACGGCGCGTAGCGTACGCTCCCTCCACGCCTTCCTACGCCGCGCACGACTTGAGAGGCCACGCGCACGACTTAGCCGGGCAGCGCTTGGCAGCCTCGTGCTATACGGGGCCTTCTTCCTCTGCACTTAAATAAACTGCGCGTAACTAAAAAGGTCGCCCCCATTCGCGCCCTCTCTGCTCCGTGTCGAGGGCGGCACAGATCTGTGCGCGCCGTACGGTTCGGTCCCGACTGAACGTTACTGCGCCACCGAACGCTGAGCGCTTAGCGTTGCGCGTGTCGTAACAAGGCGAGGCTGTGCACGCCTCGCGACGATCCAAGAGGAAGGGAAAGAAGAAAGGCTGCGGTGATCTGGCTGAGCTATAGCTTTAGTCCAACTTTCTTTTTTTTTTCTACCCCGACGCGAATTCGACCCCTTGCTCAAGCTCTGCGCGCCCATTGACTGCACGCGCGGGCAGCGCCCACGTCTCGGGCGTAACACCATCCGCGCGAGGAAGCCGCGCCCAGCCCCGCTCAGCTTTCGGTTTCCGTATCGGGGCCGTGTGCTTCCTGTAACTCGCGGGGGGTGTCGTGGTCTTCGTCGTCGACGCTGGCTTCGTTTCCATATCAGTTACCGGTGCGGTGTAACGCGAGGCGGCGTGGTCGATGGAAGCGGTGTTGTAACCGCCGCAACCACTACTATACTTCCATCACTTCATCGTCTCGCCGACGATCGCAACGCATAAATTCGACCCCTTCGGGCGGGGCTATCTGCAGCAATTGTTTTCTTTCTTTCTTTCTATCTATCTTTTCCCTGCATCTTCCTCATTCTTTCTTATTTTTCTTTCATCTTACATATCCTCGGTGAGAGAGGGCGTGACCTCCGCTCCTCCTCCTCGCCCCAGGGCGCCGAGGCAGAGGCGCAGTCGTCGCCCAGAGGTCCGATTGCGGCGAGACCGAGGAGGGGCGTGTCGCCCGGGGGCAAGTTCTCCGCGCCTTGTCGGACGGGTCGGGCCAGCCGCCTCTCGCATCCGACGTCGCCGCCGCCACATCCTAGAGCCGTCGCGGTGCCCCATCAACTGACCGGCTCGGAATGCGACCGGAAAGCGTAGCAGCGGGCGAGTCAGCGCGCCCCTCGCCGCCTCTTCCTCGGTCTCCCCCTCACTCTTCGAGGAACTCGAGGCACCCCCGGACGGCACGCGATGTGAATGCGTTACTTTGCCTCGTAACGGCTCGGTTATGCGCGCGTGTCGCTTCTATAACGTGCGCGCTGCGTGTGTTCCCGCGTTTCTAACTCGTTAGTCACGTGTGAGAGTGTTGATTGAGTCGGGAATAGTTATATAGTAATCATAGGAGTGAGCAAGCCTTGGCTGGGTTGGGGCGGTGACGAAAGATGGGGAAATAAGAAACAAAACGTCTCTGCGCTTCGGAGAAAATGTCGGTGCCTGTTTGTACCTTGTGCGATGGATGTTCCTTGGAGCTCCTCGACTCTGATTAGTAGTTTGCTGCCTTCCTGCCGGTAGTTTTCGCGGAAGAAGTTGGTGACGCGAATATGACGTTGCGCTTTGAGCTATACAGCACATACATTAGGCATTATTACTGCATTTTTGGGACGTCAACAGAAATGCTCTGACTGGAGAACTTAGTTGCTGTACAACTTAGTTCACGAAAACACACACACACACACACACACACACACACACACACACACACACACACACACACACACACACACACACACACACACACACACACACACACACACACACACACACACACACACACACACACACACACACACACACACACACACACACACACACACACACACACACACACACACACACACACACACACACACACACACACACACACACACACACACACACACACACACACACACACAAAGAAAAACTGCTGACAGAATAAGTTCGGTGCGCAGAGTAGGTTTATAGCCATGTCTATGTGGCAACAGAGAACAGTCACCGTGACTTAAGACATAGAACATAATTCTTCCGCATTTTTAAACAGTTTTTTTCTTCACTCAACACCGCTCGCAACTCTGTAACCGGACCACAGTCACAGAGCCGTATTCCTGAGCTCTGGAGACTGACACAGTCGTTCGTGTGGCAGACGATTAATGGTAAGCAGAAGCCATCAAGACACGAGGCGTATGAGAAATGATTCGATTGGCCATAGGATACCTTCGGCTCCCAAATGGAACGTGTCACGGCAAGCTGACACATCGACAATCGAACAGCGCTCTGTGGAAAAAGCTATGGCAGCATCGGCGGAAGAGGAAAGAGTTCATTGCTTGGGATCGAAATATAATAATGGCTTCGCGTGAATTATTATTCCCAATAGTAACCGATGGTAGCAAACAAGTGAAAGCGCAACCACATTCAGCTGCTGGGAATGACAGATCCGGACGTTGCATTGGTATTTTTTTTTTCACAAAGATACAAACAAAAAAGAATACGATAGTTAACGACGCAGCAACACGGGAAGCGGCATTTCGCAGAGAGTGAAAAATATATGGGAGGTTCCGGAAATAGGACCCGCTCCACAGAAAGGACGTATAACCGAAAAGAAAACGGCGCTGAGCGCACTACAACTTGAAGCTTCGAGTGCAGAACAGAAGAAACCGTTCTAAAGTAAGGAAGCTCTTGCTCGAAGCGGCCCAACACAGCTTCTCCCTTCTTCAGTGGTGAGTCAGTTGCAAGCTGGGGAACATTGCGCAGATTGCTGGGATTACTTTTAAAGCTTTCATCGCGGATAGAAAGCCAGAAAAAAAATAGAGGAAAAATAGTGATAGAAAACACTCGTGGGGGGGGGGGGGGGGGGTGACTGCTGCAAAGGAGAGAAGTCTGTAGTGCATGTACTTTCAGAGAGAGCTAGAAAGAAGGAAAAAGAGACCGTGCGGGTGCCAGGAAAGGAAACCGAAATTTGGAACTTGAACAGGCCAGCTCAGTGGGTTTTTTTTCAGCGCGTGTATCTTTCAGTTTCCAAGCGTAGTGCAAGTACGATATTGACTGGCGGCGTGTGGTGTGCTGTCGGCCGGTTTCAGTTTGTCCATTGTAACGCGCGGCGACGACTATGGGGCGTACGCGCGTGGCATTGGCGTGCTCAGGCTCGGTTCGCTCGCTAGATCGCCTCTCGCGACCTTCCATTCCTTCCTCGCTTTTTTATTTCTTTCTTTCTACCTTTCGTCACTCACACAACCAAGCTTGTTTGCTTGCTTGTTTTGCTTTGTCCGCGCCTCTTGTTCTGTCTTCGCACTCTCGTCGACATCACCGCCACATGCGGGTGACTTGCACGCCTATACGAACGACCGGGGCAACAACGCCGGGGCGCAGTCGAGACCATTTCGGACGCGTGCGCAATCAGTCGACCGAGATCGGCTTTTTATTTTTTTTTTTTCAGCCGGAAGGGGGGGGGGGGGGACCTCGCAAAGGGTTTTCCTGCCGTTCGCCTTCTCCGCCCTTCGTGTTGTCTTCTTTTGCTTTTGTTTTGGCTTACGCAGGGCCGGCTTGGCATCTCTTTTTCCAAGTCGTGCCATTCGCAAAATAAAAGAATTAAATAGAGAAAGAAAGACGAGTCGCCCGCGAACCCGCATACTGTCCTCGGGGTGATTGCTTTCCGGGAGTTTCCACTCGAACGCCTGCCCTGCGCGCTGTCAGAGACACTGCACTACCTTCTACCCGTCTTTTTTTATGTTTGGTGTTTCATGTTTGGTGCCACCAAACATCAGTTGGAAAACAGGAATTCCGTGAAAAGGAGGTCTAGAGGTTGGCATTGGCGTTCTAAATGAACGCTCGTTAGTTCGTGAACCAACACCACCTCTCAAGAGCCAGAAGTCGGGGATATCGGGACTAAATGAGATTTCTTTCAGTTCGAGCGGAGCTGTTTGTTCGTTCAAGGGCAAACAAAAGCTTGATATACGGGCCACTTTATTTATTTATTTATTTTTTGCTGGCTCTCATCACTACCCAAGTATCGCGGTTATATAACTGTTGGGTTTGAAATTTGCACTTACCGACAACAAATAAAGTACGATAAGGCTCCCACGCAAATACTATATTCAAGCAGCACCGTGGTCAGTGCAGAGCAGCACAGATCACAGGCGTCAGATTCTAACTTCTAACTGAAAGGTTCATAGAGACCCTTTTCCCAGGCATTTCGCTCCAGAAGACCCGAGCATCAGGCAGCGGGAGATTTTGTACCCATCGGGAAACCGGATGCCACCCTGCGGCACTGGGGAACGAACCCAGCACCTCCCGAATGCGAAGCGGATGCTCGGCCACCGCTTCGCAAGGCCGCAGAGAACCAACAACCATGCTATTTGACGAGCAGTAAAACCAAAGTCGCTCATTCCTGCTTTCTCGCTGTTTGATTCACGTCCGCACAGTTATTCCTTGGACTTTATCGGCTAATAGTTAATCCCATCTATCGCTGCGGAGTGGTTTATCTGCTACAGTCCGTGTTACTTTGCTTTTCTTACTACGTACCGTACCAAACTGCCAGTAAAGTTACTTTTCTACCTACCGCAGTGGCTCAGTAGCTATGACGCTCCGCCACTGAGCACGAGGCTGCGGGTTCGATTCACAGCGCAGGGGCCGCGTGCCAATGGAGACGAGATTCAGAAGCGCCAGCATATTGAGGTTACGATGGAAAAAACAAAGTGCAGTCGGTCGAAACTAACCCGGAGTACACCACTCACAAGTAACAGATCAGCGCTGGCACGGGGGCTCTGTTAATAAAAGCATAAAACGGGATACACGCCCATTGGGTGTCCGGGTATTTTTCCCTTCGTGTTAAAACACAAATGTCTGGCTGCCTTTTGCTTCTGCCCGCGGTAACCATGGCGTACAGTTCGTATCTTTTATGTGGTAGCTCGCATTCCCCGAACTTGGCGACGAATTCTCCTCAGGAAAGACCTATTGTTCGTTCCAGTCTGCGCAACAAACCGTGTTCGCTTTCATCTTTCTCCAAGGGCTTAGTTACAAATATAGCACGTTCACTTTCACGCGCGCTGCTTATCGCCCGCACACAGCGCGGAACCCGTTTTGCAAATCGGAATGCTTTGAATCGTTCGTATCGCAATGTTTCACCCGTCGCACGGAAACGCGGGACGTTTTCCAGGAACGGAGGGAACCGGTTAGTCGTTGGCACGCGAGTAATTTCAAATGCGCGTGATGTGGCGCTGCTTGTTCTCACGATGCTATTCTTATTCTCGCGTTCCCCCCTGTGTATATAATCTCTTTCGCGTAACGCGCGCTTTGTTAAGGTTTCCTTTCTCATGGCAGTGCTTGTGACAAATGCGCGCGAATGTCTATATTTGTCGAATCCTTTATCATTTCCAGACTGAGTATCCATCGTTACGCCTCAACACACGGACACGTCCGGTCTCTTGCTTTGAAGATGCAGGCGAGAATCGAGCAAATATATACTCTACGGCTCACAAGTGTGCTCTGTCTACGTAATGCGATTATAGCTCGAGTCTCCTTGCTTTGGTTGTTCTGACCCAGTTGGGCACAGTGAGATGATGCTCGGGCTCACTGCAGCCAAGTTTTATCTGCTCACGAGCGAAACTTCTGGAATAGTATACCTATATGTATTGACGAGTACATTTATTTTAGAAGAGGAATTGCTTGAAGGCACTGGTTGGGGAAATGGGATGAGGTATGGGTACGGGATTGGTGTGGGTATGAGAATAGGTGTCCGAGTGGGTGTGGGAATATGTATGGGCGTGGATATGAGAATGGGTATGGTGGTCGGTGTGATTATGAGAATCAGCACGGTTATGACATGGAGATTGGTTTAGATATGGCTATCTGTAAAGACATAATACGAGAACAAGGTCCCCTCCAACACAACACCTTTTGTAGCATACGCATACAAAAGTGCTTCCGAAGGATATTTTTACCTTGCTTTGGCTTTTAGTTTCTTCCGGTGTCACAGAATCTCAGTTTTTCTTCGCGAAAGCGTGCCCTCTAAAATCATTATCCCAAGCAAGAATACTCTTCCTTTCCGCATTACTCGTGCCATACCTTCCCGCTGCTTCGAGTTCGCGCTGGCGGCAAATCGAATTCCCTTGTTACGCCCTACTTCGCGCAGGTCCTCGTGCACGGCTAAAGCAGGGGAAACAACACAGAGACCAGAGGCGTCTCCCGTCTTTCAATTCTTTTTTTTTCTTTCTGGGCACATCGGCATAGAAAAGCATCCTTGCCCAGAAAGAGCGCCAGTTTTGCCTGAATGGAGAGATGACGCCACTAGAAGCGTCGCCCCGAAGCTTCCAGTGAGGCTCCTGGCTGTGATCACATCCGAGATCATTTCGGCTCGCGAGATGGCTGTTGCTTATTGCGCGCATTCCGCGAAGCGTTGCTTTTGCGACGGGAGAAGACAGCCCCGAAAACACTGCGCGCAAAGCGCCTCTCCGGTTAGATAAAAAAAGCATAGAGAGATATACAGAACGAAAACCTAGAGAACGCGTATGTGGTACAAAGAAGTAAAACGTCAGTGATGTAGCAGCTGTATGGTATACGCGTTCGTATAGCTGGCACAGTTTTCTCGGTCAACGATTTCCGCTATATATTTCTTTTTTTCTGCTCGACGCATTTTGATTCCGTGCATCCACTTGTCATGCAGCGAGCGGGAATATTTTCCAAGCAGATGCAAACTCCTGTCGGCGGGTGTGCCGCGCTATGATGGCATGCAGGGTCTGTAGGTGGCGACGCACGGTGGTGAAGATTGAAATTCAGGTCACCCCGTGCTATGCTTTCAAATTTTGCCTTTTAAATAAGACGCGCAACAGCTGGATAGGTTAATGTAGCCGCGCATCAGTTGTTGTTTGCCTCACAACATGATCAGTAAGTCTGCCGGTACACGAACTTCAACATCTTTGCTTTATGGTCTGCTTTCTCCAGACCCGCTGCAGAATCAGCTTCAAGAACGCTAGCGACACCCGCCTTCTACGCAGGCGAACTAGCGATGTATGTCAGAAAAATTCAACTTGCAACCTCAAATACACAGGTAACCTTCCTGTTTCCTGCGAATAAACCGAATCTCTTTCCCGGGTAACGTATGACGTCACACAGCGGGAACGGGTACGGTCGCGCCTTGTGTCGGGCATCGAACTTAATCCTGACAAAACTTCCGGTCTCGTCGGCGCCAGCGATAGTGGCGCCAAACACCGCCAGAGGGCCAACCGCTTTACAGCCTCGCTTCGGAGCAAATGTCCAGCAGCAGTGCCCCAGCAAGACCAGCAACTCCCGGCTGTGCGTCTGCCCTCTCCATCCGTGCAGATCAGCCAACTTTACGATCCCGACCGCACCAAATCCGTTCCTGACATTTACTGCTTATCGTTCTCGGTCGGCCAGGTAGCACTCAAACTCGTAACCCTATACCCGTTCAGTGCTGGCAACCCAGGGACTGGAAGTAAGATCAAATTGCAATCAAACTGTACGCGCTTGTCGCGGCATGAAGCTGGAAACGAGACTGCCGTTAGTCCTGCCCCTGCCAGAATTTCTTTCTTTATTTCGCCTTTATACATTACTTTCAGTTCTTTTCTCTTTTCGACTTCCATCTAGCAACTTACTGTTTATATGCCATTAGAAGCGTGCAAGCGTTGAGTTGGTTCAAAAACCGGGGGCGAATAAAAACTGCGTTAGGTGCACGCAGTTAGCGGCGCCGAGGCTCCGAACCGGGATCCGGCTGCGATAATTGGAGATCACCGTGTTTTCGACGTATATCTGACAAGAAGGAGAAGGAAGTAATCCTCGAATTGAACGCCGGTGCCGTGACAACTGAAGTGCATTAAATCTGAGCCTTGCGGGCGCAAAAAAAAAAGAAAAAAAAAGCCATGTTAGGACACGGATAACAAGCGCCATGACGAAGGCAGTTGTTCGGAAATGAAAAATAGCAACGCAACGCTGTGACTCCCAATAAAAGTGCAGGCAGAGCGGCTAATAACGCCGTTTATACCCGATGATATCAATCCCGACCTCATTAGGAGGGATTTAGTGCTCAGGGATGGAAGTAACACTCGCTGCAGTCTTGCGAAGCGACAGTTTATTATCTGTTCGTCTTTTATTGTTGCTGGTTCATCCAGTATCGCTGCAGCTTTTTTGTTGCTTTTTGCTTTAGTGGCCTAGATAACTTCGGAAGTGAAGATATTAATTGAAAAGAAGCGATTAAAATAAAAATACCTTCAGACTATAAGCGAAAAGCGGGTCTGCATGCCGTTGAAAAACAAAAAAAAAGTTTTTCATCGCTTCGTGATTACCCCAGAACACATCTTCCAACAGAGGAGCACAACAACAACATCTTTGTTTGTCTACCAGCGTTGCTATTCCGACTAGTTTTTCAAAAAAAGTTCCACATTCTAATGTTACAGTAGAGGTCTGTAGCACAGGCCTGTAGTAGAGGTCGGTAGTAGAGTTCTGTAGAGTCATGTAGAGGCGTGTAGAAGTCTGCAGAGGTCTCTCCGTGCAGACACTCCCAGCTTCCAACTAGCATTCTCGTAAGAGCTCCAGGGATCTAATCTTTGATCGGAACAGACGAATGCAAGTCGATTCTTTAAACGTAGCCCTCATAGACTCAGAAATGATGCCGTCATTGACTCGCTGAACGTTAATCACGCATGCAAAGTTTAATCGTCCGGTTCGTTTGATCCTGTGCACACCAGTCATCACTGTATTAAACATGACAAAATATCTAAGATGCGTCATCACCCCACGCGTTCAACTGTGTCGCCAACTTCCCGCCCAAACTGCGATAAGGCTGCGCGCCAAGAATAAAACAAAGCTCAGGCTGGTGTCCTGCATAATTCCGTGATCTCACCGCCCATTGTGGCCTCCGGCAGCTGAGGACATGATCGCATCATGCGTTAATACACATGAAAACAAAGTGGCAGCTGGAGCTATTTGAAGGTGAGCACTTGAGGCTTTACTCCACTCTCATGTCTCTCTGCTTCAATTTTGCTAGGAAGTTGAAGGGGTGGGGGAGTAAGTAGTCATATTATTTTAACTCCTACCTTAGCTTCTCCATCTAGCACTGTCAGCTCGAAAGAAAAGAAATTCACTGTCACTCTTGTTCATCATCATAACTAGCATCAGCCTGACTACTTCCACTGCCGAACGCCGCGGCCAGATCCTCCCAATTGAGCGTCTCCTGATCCAGCTGCGCCACCTTATCCACGCAAACTTCTTAATCTCGTTATCAGTCACTCTCAGCTCACTTCTGCAAAGCGTGGGCATACGGTGCTGGGGAACACTCATATAAAACGCGCCAAGTAAAATTTCTCAAGGGTTTTAAATTAGCCATCGTAGTCGACGAACCTACGTAGACACAGCAAACGCACAAAGCCAAAGAGGTAAAAAGAACAAAACATTAAACGCAAATAATACCATACAGCCTATAGCCGGCGCCTCTTGTGATGTAGAGCTCCTGGTTCTTAATATAGCGGACCGAAGAGATGTTTTCTGTTACACATGTTCTCCCAGCAGCGGATTAAAAGGCATCGCGGAGCCCTCCCTCTCTTAACCATTCCCTCTCTCCCACGGGAAAACTGCATTGGCTTCCCTTATTTGGGGGAAGAGGGAAAAATAACCAGGGAGAAGGTGGGCATGTTAACCAGGAGGGTGTTTCGGTTGGCTACCCTGCACTGGGGAGGAGGGATGAGGGGATTGAAAAGGGAAAGGGAGAAGAAAGTTCAGGAAAAGCGTTGAGCAAACAGGAGGGACACCTCCCTCCCCTATACCGCTTCCTCGAAGGGTACGCCCCTCAAACGCGCCCTCTGTGTTCTCCCGAGTTCGTTACCGATTCTTGCGTTGCGGTTTCCGGTTGTCGATTTTAGTTACAAAAAGCACTCGACAAAATACTCGGGTGCCGGCACCTGATTGCCATCTCCTTTGCAACGCTATGTAAAACGCCACAGAGGAGCACTAGGTACTGCTTATTTCGCCTCCGGGCTTCGTCTCGCTTGCTGCGTATGCACGCGTCGAGGAGGTGCCTTTCGGTGGCGGGGGGGGGGCTCAGTCCAACACCCTCTCAATGCTAAGGCCTCTCCACCGGCCGCGTGACGTCACGCCAAGGGACCGTGCAGGCCCCGCGCTCCGCGATTTCAGCGCGCCGCGCCCGTCTGCACTATTCGGGTACTGCCGTACGTAGCTGCCTTATAAGTGATTCCTTCATTTTCATTTTTGTCGTTGCTGCAGAAAAGAAATTCGCTAGTTTGTGCGCGCCTTAGGCTATCATTTTATCTGCTTTATATATTTTTTTTATTGCAGAACACCTTATTGTCAAGAAAGTTCGAGCTGCTAATACAGTTTTTTATAATAAACAATTTAGCATACGGCCGCCAATTTCGCATTATTGGTCATTATAATAAAAAATTGATTAGTTAATTTCAATTAATCATCTAATTATTAGGTTCTATCACGTACATGATGTCTGCCGTGCGGTAAAATCCATCCGCACAGACCGCACATGCGTATATCTAGTTGTTAAAGTAGAAGTTCGTGAACATTGAAAAAAAAAAACACCGTCTACTGCGCATTGTGTTAGTTTTATTCTGTATTGTGTTTTGCTTAAAGCTTTCACACACAGCAATAATGACACTCACAATAATGTTGCGCTGTTGAGTATTTGTACAGCTAATCTGACCCTTACAATAAAAAACGACGAGACACCAGCAATGAAGTGTGCGCAAAGCATTTTTATTGCTTGGGAATAAAACTTACTTCTTCTTAAGCGTTGCTGCTTTCCGGGCTGCGGCCTTCTGCTGCGCATTGTCTTGTATGGCATCATTTCTTAGTTTGCAAAAGTTGTTTAGAACAACGTTGGTTGCAACGCGTACTACCAAGCGCAGGAGAGTTTGTGCAGTGTGGCCATTTTCACATGTCTCAATGTCGTGTTCGTCCAGGAGGGAAATCGTCTGTGAAATCACGACACCACGTTGATTTCTACAGGAGAGAAAATCTTCCGCGGTTGCTCCAAAAGACAACTTCTCTGCAACTAGTTTAGTCATCAGTACCATGTGAACTGTGCATGGCTGGGGAAACTTCAGCCCTCCTCTCGACAGGTTAGCTATCATGGCAGTATTTTCCGCTTCGATCTCTCGATTTTCAATCACCAATGTGCTGAAGCAAGCAGAACATGAAAGCTTCTTTAAAGCAGCATGAGCAGCGTATCCTGCAATGTAGACAATAGCATCCATGTCAGAGTGGGCGTGTGTAATATCGTCGTCGCTGACAGCCACAGAAAAGTTGCATGGGACAAGATCCTCACTTACGTCTTCAAACTCTGTTTCCTCGCGTGGAAATGTCAAAAGTTTTTGAAGACGAAGCTTCTTCTCACATTCGTAGAGCTGACGCACGGAAATGTGGTACTGTGATCCTGCCAGCTGGCGGTAACGGCCGAACCGGTCTTCTAGCGCATCCGTCTGAAATTTGCCCAGCAGTACGTACTTGAAGTGAAGTTCTTCTAAGCAGTAGCGCGAGAGTTCTACCAGAGAATAGCATGTCAGTCGCAAAGCACTGTGAGTCTCTTTCGTCAGCGAGCCACTGGTGATGTTTATTCTTGCCCAAGCGTCCAACCAGTCCACAACGCCGCTCAGGAAAGCTAACTGTGTGTCATCAACAGACCTTACAGGGTCTTGCATGCTGTCCCTTAGCCTCTGGTCTTTGCAAGGGGTCTTAACATTGACTATTTGCCACCATGTGAGGATAACGTCAATGAAAAGAGCAGTCGACTCAGCTTGAGGAATCTTGAACGCGGAACCATGTGTCCTGAGGGCATTTGAAACAAACTGATTAATGACGTCGAGAGCGAGCTTTACATTTTGCCGCTCCATTGAGGTTGGATTCACGGCTTTTGCGTTCAGTCTGTAAGCAGCCTTCACAAGCGACGTCTTCTCTGAAGAATAAAGCTGCCGCACAGCTGCGAAAGAAGCAGCTTTCATACGAGGAGGCCCTTCGGGCATTGCTCCACTCAAGTCCATTTCAGGGAAATAGAGGCATGTTCCAGGGTTTTTCTGGTTAATCCAATTGTTCCTAATGCACTTCAAGAGATGCACAGGATCGACCACGTAGAAAAGAGGGCGAGCGTTATCGGCTGGATGGGGATAGACAATGCTCACCTGAGGACTTGTAGCAAATAACGACATCATCTTGCGGTTCAGAGCATTGTTGTCCGTTATCACAGCGATAATTTTGAGCCCCATTTTCTCAACATTAATGATTATGTTCTTAGCATGCTCGTGCAAAATTTCTGCGCTCAGTTTGCTCACAGGTAATATGTGAATGACGTCCTTGTTTGCAGAAAGGAGTGATTGTACCATGAACACATGGGCTGTTGTTGCTGGTTCCGTTGAATGAACCGACGATCCTACTATTGTGCCCCCTTTGTAGTCGAAGTATGGTTTTATGTGGATCTCATCGATCATCAGGGTCACTGTCTTCTCGTGGTCTTTCATTGATTTGACTCGTTCTCGGATGTAGGAGAGACAGTGCGGTTGATTTTGCTCCACAAGAGGGTCAGCTTTGTAATTTGAGCAAACACGGCGCAGTGTGGAAGGATGGGGCAGAATGATTCTTGATGCAGCTCTTGTGAAGTGATATGCGTGAGGAGAAATTGAATTCAAAATACTGGCGAATACCAGCAGCTCTGCGCTATACACATGCTGTTTCGCGAGGAGAAGCTCTATCTGCTCAACCAGAAATTTCAGCAAAGAAGACTGTTCTTTCGTCGTATCACTGTCCTCAATGAGGTCTGCAAGCAGTGAACCGACAAACTGCAATACTTTAGTATGTTTCGACTCTTTCGTCACCTCAGGTATATTATGCAAGCCTATCTCGAGTTCTTCTAGCAGCAAGGACAGGCTGGAGGTGTCGCATACTTGAGCTGGCAGAATCCTGCCTGAAGGAAGCGACAGAAGCTTCACTCCATTCAAGAAAACAGAAAGTGACAGATCAGGGAGAACTACCAAGGCGCATTTCACATTAGGTGAAGGATCATTCTCGATGAGAAGGAACCTAACGCACTGCTCATCGACAGAAACGGTCCAGAATTTCGTGTTGCAGATTCCAGGCAACTTAGATTTGAACTCCTCGTAAGATGAAACTTTGTTTCTTTTCTGTTCAAGCTCATTAGACTGAAGTGACTTCCTCATAGCCTCCTGCAAAGCAGCGTTTTCCCTTCTTGCTTTTTTCGTCTCTGGCGATTCACTCCGTCCAGGCGTTGAGGACAAGTATTTTGGGCAGTTTGGAAAAACAGAAGGCGCAGCATCAATCTTCAACTGTAGCCTGTCACGCTTCACCTCTATTATTTTCCCTGTCAGTTCATCTTGGTGTGACAACGTCGTAATGAAGTCGCCTGCGTGGAAGTGCAGTTCACACACCTGCACGAGAAAATGAAGCAAGGCCATTCGCCATGACTCTCCATTGCCTAAAACACTAAGTAAAAAGAGTCTGAATAGTGAACAGCTTTTACATATTTACACAGCTTTTACACAAGCCTTATGCACATCCACAGAACTAAATGCTTCCTGGACAATTCATACATAAGTGTAAGAAGTGATATCATTGCCTACAAAGACAGCATGCCTTTCCGGGAGCGACAGCTCACAACTAAGATAATTACCAGCGCCTATTAAGCAATATTTCAGAGTCTTACCCTCGAATGCTCTGTAGGTGTGAAATCCTTCCGTGGAATGGCTCGCAACCAGGCTTTTCTTCGTACTTCGTCTCTTGGGAAGCAATAAACACGTACTTTGGGACCATTCTGGTAGTTCCCGCGGCACCCGGGAACACAGCACCGGCCCATGTTTCACGAAGTTGCACTCGCTACACGGCAGGCAATCAGTTTCCCATTCGTGCGCTAGCACAGGTACGCACGCCACACAAGAAACGGCCACACGAAACAGACACAGCCGTGCGAGGAGCGAACGGAAATGCACCCAACGCCAGGCTGAAAGACTCAAGCAGCAGCTAGACGCTCACTGCAAGACTGCGTTCGTGTCTGTGCTTGCCCGGGCAAGCGCGAGCACATCGAGGGAGACAACCGAGCGGAGCGGAGCCGCGCTTGGTGAGCAGCCTGACCGGACACTTGGCGTGACGTAGCGCGTGTGGAAAGGAGGGCCTGGAGAGGCCTGAAGAAAGTATTTAGAGGGTGTTGCTCAGTCTCTCGCACGCGCCGCGTGCCTCGAGCGAGGCGCCATTGATTGTCGGCTTCTATTGGAATCGATGGCTGAGGAGTCGAGGCCCCCGGAGGAGCGTTGTGGCCGGGCGACAAGAACGAGACGCTGAACACACTGGGGGGGGGGGGGGGGGGGGGGGGGGGGGGGAAGAGAGGGAGGAGGGGGAGGAGGAGGCAGAAAACAGAAAGCAAGCTCGATCGATGCTCTGCAGAGCTGGGACGTTTCGCTTGCGACTGGCGCGTTATTATGAGGCGCACGACGGCGCGCGCGCTCGCGCCAGCGGGACACGTATACAAAGCAACAGGAGGAACAAGAGACGCTCGTTATACGCGTTTCGCCAGTGCTGAGTTCGAAGAAGGAAAACCAAGGTGCTTGCATTCGTTTCGTAATCTTTTTTTTTTGTT
The DNA here is from genome assembly GCF_052857255.1 of Amblyomma americanum. NCBI lineage: Eukaryota > Metazoa > Arthropoda > Arachnida > Ixodida > Ixodidae > Amblyomma > Amblyomma americanum. Next base: position 128,423,169 of record NC_135500.1, read on the forward strand.
TTGGAAACAAAAGCCAATCTTAGACACTTCGTTTTCTTGCTGAAACAGTGGCCTGTATTCGTAATGCGCGTATTCCATTATGCGAAACGCTGCGTGCCGCTATCCAACTAGTTTCCAAGAGAGAGAGAGAGAGAGATTGTCCAAGGACGTTTTTGTCGCAGCGATTTGGGTAGAGAAAAGCGACCATTGTTTTAAGTCATTCAAAATGTGAACGCGCATTCACGCGCTCTAGTTATCGTTATTATTATTTTGTTTTTAACATCCGCAACATGTCACTATACGGGCTGTGCTCAGCGGCAGCGTATTTGTAACGCACCAGATACGAGCGCAATTATTTAACGATGGGTTTCGTACGCGTATACGGTTTTGGCGTCTGAGCCGGAAAAAAAAAATGTACGGATACTTAGCCCCAGTTATTCCACGCCGTTCCCAAGAAGTACGAGAAAATGGCGCAGCTTAACTACCTAACCACCTAGTCGACGCTAACTGCCGCGCTACTACCGTTTGCTAGGCGGCAGTTCGGGCAAACTTTAAAGGAAGAAACAGGAACCGAGCAGCGGTTGCGTATACTGACTCCGTTGCCTGAGTTTAGACGAAGTGCTTTTGCTGGGGAGGTTTCGACCTGTACGCGAGTCTACCCTCATTAAAACTAGTTCTAACCCTTCTCAATAGGCTTTCGCTAATTTCACAGGCAGTGTTTTAGAAATTAAGGGCAAAGGTAGGAGCACGTAGCGCGTGTGATTGCTAAACAGACCTACCGCCTCATTGTATCTCCGGAATAATTTGATGTATTCTTCCAGATAGCAGTAATCAAAACGCGATGAACTGAGTGCGCATTCAAATGTTTGCTCTTTGACAGTCTAGACTGACGTATTAACATCACAAACTTG